>NW_024538743.1:0-31543 GCF_016647635.1 Suillus subaureus
AAGGGGATATACTTTGGTCAATGTTTTGAATCATTCTCAGCAATTTAGTGCGCTGTAACTTCTACATCTGACCACTGGCGGTAGGTGGCTGCAATCGGACTTCGTGAGAAAACATGTGTTTGACAATCAAAGATATCAAATCGGCAGGCGCCAGAATGAGCGCCAATCGAAAGGCCTGGGCCACTGAACCCATCCCGCACCCGGTGAGTGGCAATAGATTTCCAAAGAATACCACTTACAAGCGACCCTACATGGAGCCAGGAAACTCCTGGAAGAAACGCTTCATTCGCCTAATGTTTGCCTAAGGAAGACTTCGCCCACAGCAAAATACTTGTACCGGCAATGTACCGAAGTTTTTTACCCGGTGCTTGTTATTTTACAAGACAATTGCCTTCGTACACCGCAAGGCCTCACAAAATGATGCCGTTTGCAGCTAAAAAAATTACGGTGTCTTCCTTGCTGTAGGTCCATCAGGATGGTGCTACCCTCATAACCGTATATGCGGAACCTAATACAACAACTGATGTATCACCACTCACAGTGCGACAGCTGAAGTCGAGAGCTAATTGTCTGAAATCCATCGCTCTTATCCTTTCTTATCTCCTTCCGCTCTAACACATGTGCAAGAGCAGTTCTAACATACCGCTTAGAACCGCACATATACATGAATCAGAACTTCCAAAGTCAGTGTACGAATTCGATAGACGATATAATTGGTCACTAGTATGTCACTAGATAGGCACATAGGGCCTGTGACATCGTTATTGGCATCGATTACCCTTACAATTATCACCAGCAACCCACAATCTAAGCAATACATGATAGTCAGCTGGACTGTGGGACACAGCGACAGGGACATGGAACACGCACAATCATAATGATGTTAGGATGGACACGAGGTGGTGGTAGCATGCCATACAAGCATGCAGAGAGAACAAGAGGTTGCACCAATCACGCAGGGGATCGATCATCCAGATAGAGGTTCTCGTGCCGTATGAAGACCGTCATCATAAGCCGCCGCTCGGAGCGTTCTGCTGCCTTTCGGGTGACCTTTCTTGGTGACGTCAGATATCGAACTAGCTGAGAAAATCAAGACTGCAGAGCAAAGAAGGAATAGACCCCGGTAATTCCCAACATAATTTACTTACTGTAATTAAATAAGTTAGCTAATGAAAATTGTAACATTTTAACGTTTATGGTTGAAACTTGACTAGATAGTCAGATTCAGGTTTGCGAGTAGCATGCTGCAAATGCAGGCTGGCCCACCAGTTCCCAACCTATGTCGCATAATGATCGCATACATCCAGCACTTACTCCACAATCTAATTCCTTCAAGTTCTGCTTTTCCAATCTTTTTGGGGCCATATCATTAACCCCCACTCTACTTACTCACTCAAAACCAATGTATGACTTCATCAAGACTTCATGGACATCATGTATTCTTTCTGGCATCCACAATGTTGCCCCTGCCCCCTCTGTTGGCCTGCTTCCATTATTTAATGTTTTGGCTTGGAGCTCCTGCCATGAGTCTGCGACATGGGTTGGCAAGCCCTCTTACATCTTTGGGACTTGAGCAGTGCCCCTGTTCCGACTTCCAATGGTGACAATGACAAATCTGTTGCTCACAATGATAATCTCTGACTCATCTTGTAGGAAGGGAACCATCAGGGCAAGATCATTGACTTGGCCACTCTCTGTAGTATGGCACCTTCACATTTGTCAACAATCTCCACAGATTTCCGCCAAGTCAGCATTCTATAGCCATCTCTCCCCTACTCTGCTGCTGTGTACACACTATTGGCATTTCAGATGGCATAATGATAAACATGTGGGTACCTACTGACAAGCTAGAAGGCCATAATTCCTCCTTTAAAAAGTGGAGCGACATTGTTGTCTGCTGAGCCCTATCTATGGATCTCCCTGACTCTTCTTGTGAGCTTGGTGATTTGGTCGAGTCACTTGCTTATTACACATCTGTCTTTGCCCACCAACCTGGAGGTTCACATTGTGATGGTGGTTTTGTGGATGAGCCGGATCATTTAGTCACTGTTGCTTTTGAGAAGTGCATCCATTACAATTTTAGTATTCACTTGTGATAACTTGGTTCTTCTAGTCGAAGTAGAACTGTGGCTGATGATCCCGTATGGTCTACTCATATACTACATGTGCCACAGCCCAGTCGTCCCCCAATGTATCAGTGGTCTGGTGAGATAATCATGATCGTCAAAACATGAAGTTCTTACTTACTAATGCTGCTATCTAGGATCTACGTACATGGGCTCTTACTTGCTGGCAAACCACACAATGGGAATGAGCATCCCTTGACCCTCCGCCCCTCCCATTCTTGCAATGCAGGATGACTTGCTTGAAAATTTCCCCGATGTCTGCGATATTCCACCATCTCACCCTCCTCCACGTAACCATGGTACTGTTCATTTCAAGCCATACCATAATGACCATCCTCATAAGCACCATGGTTCTTTTCTTTGCCAGTGGGACAACAACAGATCCCTTTGTGGTGATGAGCTTCAGGCCACACCCAAGGATATTTTTGCCCACCTGTGCCAGGATCATAATATTGGGATTGGTGACAAGGAAACCTACTGTTGCCTTTGGATCACAGCTCAGGGTTGATGTGAGGAGCAGCTGAGGTTCCAGAGTTTCGGGCGTCACATGATTAAGCATACTGGCATCAGAATCAGATGTTCTCTCTGTGGTACAACGATGCCAGCTCAGAATGACCTCGCTACTAGGCATCGCCATCATCACCCAGATTGCTCTCAAGCAGACTTTGTCATCATACCAGGTCACAATACCGAAATGCCTTTCTGGCAGTGGCCACCACTCTTTTGCGATGTTTTGAATGGTTTGTTGCATGCTATGTGATATGTGAGTATCCAGCATTCAGGAAGCCATCATCCGAAACTCAAACATTATTTCTAGTTGAGCCCCTCTCAGCTGGCTGAGATAGGCATGATTTTTGGTTTTGATTCATCTGTGGTTTAACAGAGTTTTGACATTGTTAGGCCCTCAAGGCCTCATCTCTCATCCCCAGTTCTGCCTTCCCCATGGACTTCTCCCCTCACACATACTGGTTGCCTGTTTGGTCTGGTCATCGATTATTGATTCCACATACGGACATTGACAATACCTCTCTGTTGATATTAAATTGTATAAACTAGGCCCTCGACAGACAATTTCTGCTGTAGCACACTGGATAGCAACTACACAGTGCATTTGGTTTACTGGTCACAATGCTGTATCAATACTATTGCTTATTTTATTGTTCATCCTATCTCTTGGGCCACCACCTCCTATGTACACACAACATATACGTCTTGTGGCCTCTACACCCCACCATGCTTGAACTATTGACAAATATTTTGGTACCAGTTGGGTCATTGCCCTTCACAATCAATTTAGTCTTTCTAACTTGCTTTTACCATTTTACTTCTTCATGGACTCACAGATTTAACACATTGTGTGTAGGCCACGAGCCTTTTATATCTTACTCACCTTATCATTCATTGCTTCAACCTCAGCCTTTCCAAGTCGTCCTTTAGCTTTATTGATTACCCTCCACTTACACATTCTGCATTCGTTTTTTCAACATTCCTCTTTCACTCCCATCTTGTAACGTCTATCAAACTCTACCGCAAACCTCGTGAGCTACTAACTTTCTCTTTCATGGAGCTGGCTAAGTTATCTTGCAGTGGAAGCCAACCTAAGGCAAACGGGACTGGAATGAGATGTGTACCCAGACACAGTGACAGGGTTTCAGATATGGGCTGCCACATGATGACATGCTTATAGTGCTTAGTACTAAGGTGAGTTGCTCAACAAATGGGCTTAGCAAGTTCTCAGAATGCCTCAGTCTGTAAACAGACTAGCCGTGCTCTTCAAATTCATTCAAAGTCAACAGGGATGAACTTCACTAGAAGTCATATCATGAAGCACAACCTTGGAGGCACAATGTCTTTCAGAGATGAAAGGTGCATACATTCTGAAGGTTCTTTGTATCAATTGACAGGACTCAACAGTAACATACTCATACTATTTGATGATCACCTACCCTGCCTTTCGAGAAGTACATCCACTTTCCATTTCTTAGCATTCACTGGCAATAACTTGGCTCTTCTAGTCGAAATGGAACTGTTGCTGATGGTCCTGCATGACCTGCTCTCATGCACCACAGCCCAGTGGTCTGGTGAGAATATTCATCACAGTTAAAACACCCTTCTTATTTGATCATGCTTTCATCTAGGATTCACGTACATAGGCTCTTCCTTGTGAGTGACCAACTGGACAATGGGGATAAGTGTCTCTCGACCCTCCACCCCTTCCCATTCTCACAATGCAGGACAACTTCCTCACAAGTTTCTGCAATGTCTCTGATAACCCACAACTCCACCATTGTCCATAACCGCAGCACTAACTGCTCAATCCATACCATATAGACCGACCCCACAAGAATCATAGCACCTATACTTGTCAATGGGACAATGAAGGAATTCTTTGCAGACTTCACCTGCGCAAATGGCATGGAATAGACAAGGACCCCTGCCATTGCCTATGTGTTACACATCGCCACGGCTGCCATGAAAAGAAGCCAAAGATCCACAGTTTTGGGTGCCATATTATTACCCACATCAGTGTCAGATTCAAGTGTCACATCAGTGGTATAACAACAATGGCCTGGAATGACCTTGCCACCAGGCATTGTCAGCAGTACCCAGATTACTCTCAAGCTGATTTCATAATTATCTCAGATCATGATAGTGAATTGTTTTTTTCCAATGATGGTCACCACGAATACATGAGTTGTATGTGCCTTAGCAGTCATGATGCTCCCATCATTCATAGGGCTTCATTCTTCATTCATTTGAACTTCTGGTTTCTAGATCATTTGTGCAGTGCTTATCTATGGACATATTCTGCTTCAGCTCATTAACCATGTACACAGTGAGTTCACTTAGCTGTGTATGATACTGTTATGTCCATACCATATTCATCATCAATTCTACCCTATCTTACCTTAGACCACCCTGAGAGATTAAATATTGAGCAGCAGAAGTCAAACAGGGTGGGGTATATGCAGACAGATGTGTAAGTCCATCAAAGAGTCACCATAAATCTGAACTGGGATGTTCCAAGTGTCATATATCACATGTCTCGTTTCTTGTGTTCTGTGATCCACCCATGCTGTACCTGCAGAGCAACTGGACATCTTTTCTGAAGTTGGGAGTGACCATCATCCTTATTTCAGCTTTCAAGATCAGCAATGTGATGCCACTTGGGCTGGCTAGCTTTACGGGCGATCTGTCGGTACTGTATGAGTGAATGGGCAATGTCATTGATTAGGCACCTGTGATGTATATCTGCATGAGATTTGATATGTTTTCCTACTTTGCCATTATAGTAGATATCCCAGGAATAAACTTGAGTAATTCATACTTTCACTTGGGTTACTCGTGTGGAGGATAGAGCGATCAGGTAATCATGCTGCCTACCCAAAGGTGATGGCATCTACAAGCACCTGCTCATTCAATTCTGTCATCAGGTAACTTTTGTTTGCTATACTTGCTCCCCCTGCCAATTTGCCACCATTTGTTGGCCACATCGATGTGATCAAGTCTCTTCCTCTCCAAAAAAGACACGTACTTTGCACTGCACTTGTACATCTCTGCACTGAGTGGGACACCAAGGATCAGTTCTCAGCCCAAGTTCGAATGAGGAAGCGTGTGAGGTGTCAGTCCTGAAGACCCCACTCACCCTCTGCACCCTGGTCAAATACTGGTTCCAAATATATGGTAGTCTATACAAGAATGAGCACCGTCAAAATATGCAGTGGAGTAGGGGACCCCTGGGTGAGGGGTGGTTGGGCTGAGGCAGAGAACACAGTGAGTGCCACCAAGCCAAAGGCTAACCAGATTGCCTGCCTTGAATTTGCATTTTTTTTGGGACTCATGGCTTCATGAATAGTTGTAGCTCAAGAGTCCTAGAGTCATTAGTAACTACTAATGGTCACTTGGTCAAACAAGCTACTGCCTACTGGTACAAGTTGCGCAATCTCCCAGTGGAACCACTTTTGGAAATGCCAAGTTTGCAAGAGCTTAGAGTGTACACACCTTATCTGACAAGACAATGCTGATCACATCTGTGCTGGCCCATCCCATGCCAATACACCAAGGTCCAGACTTGCACCATTTCTACCCATTGTCATATCTGCATATCCGGATCTCAGATCCTATCCTTATCTCATCTCAGATCCTATCCACATCTTATCTCCCTCCAACATCTTGTCATCCAATCTGTCCACTTGTCCGGTCCAGTCCACAATTCATCCAAATCCACAACCAGCACTCATCTCTTTTCAGTAATCCCCTAACTCTGGTATTTCGGTTATCTGTATATCTGTCCTGCCCCCTGATCCGTTACCTATGCTTCATTTCCGTTTCATTATTTGTGATCCATTTCTACTTACCAATAGACCATCCATATGCTTCGTACATAGCCTTGGACTCTGCCAATTGATCATTCCATTAGATACCTATAGTATACAGTGGCTCAAAAAACTGTCTGCATGTTTTGACATTTTTCACTATCTATGATATTGTGTGAGAATGAACAAATGCCTCAAGGACATGCTTATACCATATTGTAGTATGGCTTCAGGGCTTTCACTTGAGCCCTACACCGTGGGAATCGGTGGAGATATGGTGGAGATACAAGGCTCACAAAATGGTGACTCATGCGGACAGTTTTTTGAGCACATATTAAAACTATATAAATCATCATTTATGACACCATAACAATCATGCGACCATTAAATAAATTATAAAGTGGTGTCATTATGTCATTTTAAAACCATATCTAACTATACAAACCAAAAATTTCCATATGTCATGGTTATATTCACCATGAAAGCCACCCCCCCTGCTCAAAGGGATAATATCCTCTCTCTTTCCTATTCTGGCCTCTCTGCTTGTCAAATTTCCTCTAGAACTGGAGTATCCAAGTCCACTGTGGCCAAGTTCATCAAAGAAAGTCACGCAGACAAGGAAAACTTCTGTGAAGGGCGTCCATCCAAGCTCACCTCTACTGATAGGAGGGCTATTATTCAACATATCACTACAGGAAAGGCTGATAATGCTGTCCAGGTCACCTATTACATCAATTCCACCATCACATTCCCTGTCTCTTCACACACTGTGAGAAACATTCTCAAGACAGCTCATCTCAGGTCAGTAACAAGGAAGAAAAGGCTCTCCTCTCTATTACACATATGCAGAGAGGACTAGCACCCTTCTTGTTTCACATATATACCTTACCATCTGACCCAATCCTATTTATTGTGGTCTTATATGATCATATAACATGCTTCCAGTCCGTGTAATCCAATTCTGATGGGCTAAGGCAAAGGTTAGTCCTCTCTGCATATGTGTGATAGAGAGGAGAGCCTTTTCTTCCTTGTTACTGACCTGAGATGAGCTGTCTTGAGAATGTTTCTCACAGTGTGTGAAGAGACAGGGAATGTGATGGTGGAATTGATGTAATAGGTGACCTGGACAGCATTATCAGCCTTTCCTGTAGTGATATGTTGAATAATAGCCCTCCTATCAGTAGAGGTGAGCTTGGATGGACGCCCTTCACAGAAGTTTTCCTTGTCTGCGTGACTTTCTTTGATGAACTTGGCCACAGTGGACTTGGATACTCCAGTTCTAGAGGAAATTTGACAAGCAGAGAGGCCAGAATAGGAAAGAGAGAGGATATTATCCCTTTGAGCAGGGGGGGTGGCTTTCATGGTGAATATAACCATGACATATGGAAATTTTTGGTTTGTATAGTTAGATATGGTTTTAAAATGACATAATGACACCACTTTATAATTTATTTAATGGTCGCATGATTGTTATGGTGTCATAAATGATGATTTATATAGTTTTAATATGTGCTCAAAAAACTGTCCGCATGAGTCACCATTTTGTGAGCCTTGTATCTCCACCATATCTCCACCGATTCCCACGGTGTAGGGCTCAAGTGAAAGCCCTGAAGCCATACTACAATATGGTATAAGCATGTCCTTGAGGCATTTGTTCATTCTCACACAATATCATAGATAGTGAAAAATGTCAAAACATGCAGACAGTTTTTTGAGCCACTGTATAACCTCCTGTAACTCTCTGCAGCACCTCAGTTCAAATATCAACTTAGTTCTGCTCATTCCTGTCCTCTGGACCTGAGTATCTCTACTCTCATCATCCTCCAAGACTTAGGATTGATTCCTATAGTCTACCCGCATCCGCCTCTGTCTACGACAGCCACTACCACTAGTTTCTAGTCTGGACTTGTCCAGATTAGCCTTACAATACTTATCTCACATCCGGAAGTCATCTGGATCCACTATGCTACTCATCTGACCCTCCAGACATGTTAGTCTTGTCTTCCTGAAATAAGGGGCACAGTGCACAAGCTGAGGCTGAAGCCCTTCAGATCCAGTTAGCCCTTGAGTATGACCTTAACAAGGAGGATGACTTTGGGGGGTGAAGTAAGGTATATGCAGCACTGTACAAAGTGGGAATAGGAATAAGTCATGCATGCTCAAGGCTCATCTTGAAACAAAAGTTCGCACCTCCAAGAACATGGCATGCAGGAAGACGAGCAGCAGCAGTGAGTATATAAGGGATACCCTTTGGTCAGTGCTAGATCATTCAGCTATTTATGTAGCACCCTGCAGTGCATCATAGCTTCTACAACTGATAACTGGTGGCATTAAACACAATTGAACTCATGTGAGAAAACAAACAATTGCTCAAAGACACACCAAATTGGCAAACACCAGAATGAGCACCAACCCAAAGGCCTGGGCCCCTGGACTCACTTGGTACCCTAAGTATTTTATGGTGGGGTCAAGCTGCTGCTTGCTATTTTCATAGCAATATCATCTTCAGACACTGTACTTCAGACAATCCCAAAGCGGTTGCACACAATAAATGATGCCACTTTCAGCAGCTCAAAAAGTTGCAAGACTACAATGTGTTGTTTGCCATGGGCATCAAGGTGCTGCTGCACACATGGCCACATATGCGGGGTAGGTACTCAATAATGATTTAAAGGGCGGCAATTGAAGCAAAGGGACAATTGCCTTAAATCTATCACTCTTATCACCTTCTGCTCTGATAAATGAATGAGAGCAGTTCTAACATACATAGAGCCATTCACATACATGAAGCAGAGCTTTCAGATTCAGTATGTGAATTCAATGGACGATCATATTAGTGGCCACTGATATGTAAGTGTGCATGCAGGCACTGGTGACATTTCTGCTGTCACCAATTGCTCTCAGAACTGACCAGTAGCCTGCAATCTAGGCAACCCACAATGGTCAGCTGGTATGTGGGACACATCAAAGACATACTAGTAGAAGTTCAGAACAGCATCACATGGCAGTGACATGCCATATAAGCATGCAGAAAGAGTATTGGTAAGTGCCAAGAGGTCACAGGTACCAGTCACATGGGGAAACCACAAACTTCATTCTTACCAGAGGTTCTCAACTTCTCAAGATACTGCATGTGAAGACTAGTCAATAATCCTCTGAGCCCTGTCACTGACCATCACTTATTCTGTATTTTGAGTGGCATTTCTTTGTGATGTTGGATATCAACTGACTATTAGCATGAATCTCGATGCCTAGGACATCGGGACCATTGTTGTGTGGACACACTACAGGTATATATGTGCAAGCTAGATTAATTGCATAAAGAAGAAACAGGTACTACTTACTACTAGTACTAGTACTATGATGAACGATTTTTATTGGCTACTGATTAGTAACTCAGGCACCACATGTCCGATTTATTACATAATTTACCTATGTATAAGGCAGCCAATGAAAATTGTTCATCACATTTTGACAACTGGCTGAAACCACTTTCTATGTTACTTAATGGTTCAAAACCAATGAGGCTTAAGGTTCATGGACATCAATAATATTATACTCTTTCTTGTATCTACAGTGTTGTTGCCGCTCCCTCTGTTGGCCCATCTCCATTTAATATTTTGGCTTGAAGCCTGCTGCAATACTGCAGATCAACAAACCTTCAAGGCCTCATACATCTGATTGGCCAGGCAGTGCCATTGTTCCAACTTCAAATGGGGATGAAAGATAATTTTGTTACTCATGAAGATAATCTCCGTCACAGTTTCTGGAAAAAGAACTACCAGTGGCAAAATCATTTTGTTGGTCGCTATCTGCAGTCTCGCACATTCATCTTTGTCCATGCAATCAAGCAGGTGGCTCCAGATCATGTAACTTAATCTTGACCTAGTTGACTGCAATGGTTTGAAATCAACAGCTTCATTAAGGCTTCATCAATATCATATACTCTTTCTAGTATCTACAATGTTGTTGCCACTCCCTCCATTGTCCCATCTCCATTTAAGATCTTGGCACAGAGCCTGCCATGACACAGTTTGGCAAACCCCCAAGGAACTACCAGCAGCAAAATCATTTTGTTGGTTGTCATCTGCAGTCTGGCACATTCACCTTTGCCAATGATATCTATAGAATTTCACCACACCAGTGGCCTTCTATGATATATCCTGACCAAGCCCCTACTCCACTGCTGTACACACATTATTGTAATTTGGAATTGTAGGTGTCATAATGATAAACATGCAAGTACCTGCCAACATACTAGAAGATCATGATTCCTCCCTTAAAAGCAGAGCAAATAGACTGCTGCTGAGCGGCATCTATGGATTTCTCCAACTCTTTTTTTGGACCTGGTGGTCTGCTGGAAGCTTTTGCTTATTACACATCCATCTCTGCCCACCAATCTACAGGTTCACCTGGTTGTTTTGTGGCTACTGATGACTCAGATTATTTAGCTCCTTTCAAGAAGTACATCCATTCTCTACAATTTTAGTATTCACTTGTGATAACTTGGTTCTTCTAGTCGAAACAAAATTGTGACTGATGGTCCCATATGGCCTACTCATGCACCCCAGCCCACCCATCCTGTAATATATCAGTGGTCTGGTGAGATAATCATGATCATCAAATTCTGAGGTTCTTACTTGTTTGTGCTTTCATCTAGGATCTACATACATGGACTCTTACTCGCTGGTGAACAACTATAAAATGGGAATGAATATCCCTCAACCCTCCACCCCCCCTCCCATTCTCACAATGCAGGATAACTTGCTTGAAAATTTCCCCAATGTCTGCAATATTCTACCACATCACCCTCCATGCAACCATGATACTATTTGTTTCGAGCCATACCATTATAACCATTCTCATAAGCACCTTGGTGCTTTTTCTTGTCAGTGGGACAATGAAGGAGCCCTTTGTGGCGATGAGCTTTGGGCTACACCCAAGGATATTCTCACCCACCTGTGCCAGGATCATGGTATTGGGATTACCAACAAGGAAACCTACTGTCGCCTTTGGATTACAGCTCACAGCTGATGCGAGGAGCAGCTGAGGTTCCAGAGTTTGGGGCATCACATCATCAAGCACACTGGTATCAGGATCAAATGTTCTTTCTGTGATATGATGATGCCAGCTTGGAGTGACCTCACCACCAAGCATCATCATCATCACCCAAAATGCTCTCAAGCAAACTTCGTTATTATCCCAGGTTGCAATACTGAGGTGTCTTGTTGACAACCACCACCACTCTTTTGCAATGTTTCAAATGGTTTGTCACATGCTATGTCATATGTGAGTGTCCAGCATTCAGGAAGTCTCATCCAACACTCAGACATTCTTTCTAGTTGAGCCCCTCCCAGCTAGCTGAGATGGGCATGATTTTCGGTTTTGATTAATTGTTGCTTGTGATCTAACAGAGTTTTGACATTGTTGGGCCTTCGAGGCATCATCTCTTATCCACAGTTCCACTTGGGCTTCTCCTCTCACACGCACTGGTTGCCTGCTTGGTCAGGTTATCAATTATTGATTCTGCACATGGACATTGACAATGCCTCTTCATTAATATAGAATTGTATACACTAGGCCATCATGGTTGATTCACGACGCTGAAGTATACACTGGATCCATCACTGGTGCTGTCTCATTCTTATGATTTGTGGTCTCC
The DNA here is from genome assembly GCF_016647635.1 of Suillus subaureus. Lineage (NCBI taxonomy): Eukaryota > Fungi > Basidiomycota > Agaricomycetes > Boletales > Suillaceae > Suillus > Suillus subaureus. The sequence goes on from NW_024538743.1 coordinate 12,105, forward strand.
AGATTGTTTGTACAGCTCGAATAGCCCTTGACGGACAAATTCTGCTGTAGCACATAGGATAGTAACTATAATTTAATGCATTTGGTTCACTGACGCCATGCACAATTCATGATGCTGTATCGATGCCATTTCTTATTCTATTGTTAATCTATAAAGTAGGATGCGACAGGTGGGAATCATCTCGCCAGCTCGCGTGGCTTTCACATAGATACGCTTAGATGCGCTTAGACGTGCTTAGACGTGCTTAGGGACGCTTAGATTCGCTTAAGAACGCTTAAGAACGCTTAGCTCGCTTAAACCTCTTTTTGGGAATCTCGCGTGGCTTTCTCGCGTGGCCCGGTCACGGGTTTTCGAGCTCCGACTTAACACTGTTGCCCGTTCGAGTGCAGCACATGTCAATAAATAATTGATGAAAAATTGAATGAGAGCACAGGGGAATGGGGGAATGGGCCAAAAGTGCTCGCTCCGCTCACACCTTTGGCCCATTCCCCCATTCCCCTGTGCTCTCATTCAATTTTTCATCAATTATTTATTGCACATGCTAGGATGCAGCCAAGGCCAGGAAGCCAAAAAGGAGCGCGAAGCACTCCGTTTGCTTCCTGTGCCGAAGGCACAACGGGTGTGAAGCTAGTTCTATCTTGGGCCGCCACCTTCTTATGTATATGCAACGTATACGTCTCGTGGCCTCTACGCCACGCCCCAACCACGTTTAAACCAGTTGGGTCATCGGAGATATCTTATACCCTTCATGATCGATTTAGTCTTTGTAATTTGCTTTTATCATTTCACTTCTTCACCGCATCGTGCATAGGTCACGAGCCATTTATATCTTGCTCATCTTATCGTTCATCGCTTCAACGTAACCTTAGCTTATCGATCATCGATATCCTTCACTTATACACATTCCGCATTCGTTTCCTCCTTAAGTCCTCATTCACTATATAACGTGGTCTATAAACTCTAACGCAAACCTCGCGAGCCACTAACTTTCTTTTCCTTGGAGCTGGCTGAGTTGTCGCTGCGTATCATGATTTTGCGGCAAGTCATTTTCGATCAGTGAGCAGAAACCAACCTAGTAAGGCTAACGAGCCCAAGGTGGGATGTTTGCGCAGACACACAGAGTTTTCGGGTGCTTGATGGCATGGTTATAGTACTGAGGTGAGCTGCTCAACGAGTGGGCCCAGCAAGTTCTCAGAATGCCTCGATCTGTAAACAGACTAGCCGTGCTCCTCAAATTCGTTCAAATTCAACAGGCACGAATTTAACTGGAAGTTGTATTCTGAAGCACAACCTTGGAGGCGTAATGCCTTTTAGAGATACAAGGTGCATACATGCCAGAGGTTCTTTGTATCAATATCAGCGATGTGACGCCACTTGGGTTGGCCGGCTTTACGGACGATCTGTCGGTACTGCATAAGCGAATGGGCGATGCCGTTGATAAGACACCTGTGATGGATATCTGCGTGAGATCTGATACGTTCCCCTACTTCACCATTGTAGTAGATATCCCAGGAATGAACTTGAGTAATTCATACTTTCACCTGGGTTACTTGTATGGGGGATGGAGCGATCGGATTCATATCTATAATCGCGCTGCCTACCCAAAGGCGATGGCGTCTACAACGGCATACACAAGCGCCCGCTCATTCAATTCCGTCATCAGGTGTCTTTTGCTTGCTATACTTGCTCCCCCTGCCAATTCGCCAGCGTTCGTTGGCCACATCGACGTGATCAAGTCTCTTCCTCTCCAACAAAGGTACATACTTCGCGCTGCGCTTGTACGTCCCTGCGCCGAGTGGGACACCAAGGACCGGTTCTCGGCCCAAATTCGAACGAGGGAGTGTGTGAGGTGTCAGTCCTGTCTGACTGAAAGGGAAATATTGAGGTGGTGGAGAATGATATTGGGTGGCAGCTGTGAGGAAGTGCTCGTCTAGAACTGTGTGGATGAGGGAGCGTTGATGGATAGAATGAAGTTGGTGATAGAGGTCTGAGCCAGTACCGCTCTCTGTACCGTCGTCGTCTGTTTGCCATGTGACATCTGAATCTGCGTATGCACAATCCCAGAGCATGAGAGGGAGGGCGTCTGCCATCTGATACTCGGGTTTGCGATCCACCAGTGGCAACTGAGACTCGGGTAATGAATTAGATTCCGCATGACAGACGTTCATGAGAGCTGATATGATGGACGGTTGTTCAAGTCCTGTTCCGACGAGGAAAAGGATAGCCATGATATGTCGAACTTGATGGTATAGGAAAGCTGATCCTACGAGATCGAATACGTATACTTGGTTATCGCCATCAGACTCTGGGGAGACTGGATTGATCTGTGCGCGTATGACACAGCGGTGAAAGTTGGTGATTTGTTTTCCTGGATCAAGCTTGCACAAATTGCGAAAGTCATGTTCGCCGACGAGGCGGTTTGCAGCTGATTGCATGAGGGATACGTCGAGTCCGTGAGAGGTGAAGAAGTATTTGTAGTGTCTGTGTTTGCAGTTGAAGCGGGCGGAAAAATCGGGGGAGATGGGAGACCATGCCAGGACGCGGATCGTTGGGGGAGCACGCGGTTTAGGATGGATACGTAGCGAAGCTCGTGTCTCGTAGAAGGCTGGAGTGAGGTGTTTTGGGGAGTGTCCTCCGCGGGTAGGTCCTCCTCGGACGATGGTGATGATATTACTTTGGAAGAAGTTTCGGTGGGGAGAGCACTTCGAACCCATAACGAAACTACCTGACCAGCAGCGCTCACCCCTCGATCTGTCCTTCCACATTTCTCCCATCCACAGCCGTCCAAGCCGCCAGTTTCATCGACGAGCCTTGCCTTTACAAAGGCTTTAAACAAGACATCCTCGACCGTCGGAAGAGGCGTAGGACCGTTTTGATACGCCAGCCCATTATACTCCCACCCCGAGTAACAAAACTTGATGGCGATCTTGCGCTTCGGGTGGGATAAGAAATGGAATGGTTTTTTAGATGTTGGTGAGTGAGTTGACTTGGCATGCTTTTTTGTCTCCAGCTCTCTGAGTCGTGCGATCAGCTCATCCTTTGACCAGGATTCATAGTTTGGTGTCATGATGCGGAAATGTGTTTTGGATGGTAGAAAACGGTATGTAAATCCGAATCTTCCAAAACGCATGAGACTGCAGCTTGAAGAGGCAGCAAGCCGCAGAGGTCAATTCTTATGCATTTATGCCCGGGCCGTAGTAACCCAAGGCTTCTCTTTACTTTCAACTGCGACGCCAAAGCCTTATTTTCGACTAACTCTATCACAGTGTTTACGCATGATCATAGGGCCAAACCATGCGGCGTGGTGCCCCCAATGATATTGAGCCTGTATTTGACCTCTTCTCCGCCGAACATCGTGAAGCAGCCAAACTCTCTGACTTGATCGTGTACTTGAGTACTTCATAACGTTCCCGCAAATACCTGGTATCAATGACTTGCCGCAGGGCCAGATGGAGCGTCAAGCCAAGACATTGGCTTTTCATACAGCTAATAGTCAATGATTAGTTTTGCTGGACCAGCGAACTGATAAGCCGACGTTCGATGCTGAATAGACTCGAGCATGACAACATTTCTGTCCAATACAACTCATGCACACCTACAGTGCGAGATCGATACCACAGGACAGAACAACAGTAACAAACGCGCAGCATGTCGCAGTAGACGCAATCAGAGCCACAGTGAGGCCTCGAGGTGGCAGTGGATTCAGCAAGTTTTACAAGTCGTGCTCCTCGAATCCATGTTAATTCAATAGGTGCGAATGACACTGGAAGAAGTTGTGTGACCACAAATTTGGAGTACATCAAAATATGTATGAACCACCGACCCATCGCTTCTCGAGAAAAGTCGGACGACGCGATAATGGGTGCTAAGACGTCCAATTATTCAGGACACGGCCTGACACTCAAACAGCCGCGTGGACTATGGGCAGCTATGAGCAACATGGGGAAGGTCTGGCCGTGTCGCCGCACAAAGGAGAAAAAAAACGCAAGGTGGTATTTATATTTGGACCGTGGAAATATTTAGGGCAGGTGCCTCGAGCCCATCAACTATACTTGAAGCTTAAAGTAACAAGTTCTATATAATAACTAGCGAGCAGACAGAGACTTATGTCCTACCTAAAGATGCTAGCCCTACCGCTCCTACAGCCGCAGCGTCGTCAACAAATTCCACATATTTAAAGACATGCCCCTTCTTCGCCAATGCCTCACGTACCAACGCCCTATAGTCCTCAATACCAACCAAGCTCCCTCCAAAACACAACATGGCCTCATTTGCTTCCACTGCTCTTGGTTTCAAACTCGGATCCTCTCCAGGCTCACGGCAGAGCATTGCGATCTGGTCCGCAAGTCCCTCAGCACAGGCCTTTAACACATTCAGCGCGAAGGGGTCTTTGTCCTTGAATGCAGCCTCAAAAACGAGTGGAGCAAGCTCGCTTAACCGTTTCTCGCGCGCAACAAGGAGGTACGATGGAACAGAGGCAGCCGCCTCCGCTGTACTCGGCTCGGGCAAGTGCACCACCGGCAACACCTCCGGGGCATTCTCTACCCCCACGATCCCAAATCTTTCAAGCACCTTCGCTTTGAGGCTACTTGGGGGTAATGTTTCCATCCCCAGCGACAAGCGCGCAGCATCGTTCATCATTTGACGCATGGTCTCGCGGCCTACATGAAATCCTCCGCCTTCGTCTCCTAGAATCCATCCCCACCCGCCGGTCCGTGCAAGCTCACTCAGCATGCCTGAGGGCTCGTGCTGAAATGAAACGACACAAGATCCCGTACCGGCTATCGCAGCCACAGCATGCTTGATATCATTATGAAGCCGAAGCGGGGCAGCAAGAAGATGTGTATCGTTGGCCACGACTAACCGTGGACCCAGGGGTATCCCGAGGAGAGCAGAGAGCGCTGCTGAGGCATTTGCGACTGCAGCCAGGGAATCAACGCCGGAGATACCGAACCATGCGGATGCAAATATCTCAGTATTGGGAGGGAGGGAAACAGGGTTGATAGATGGTGGAGAGACGCAGGTCCTCAATGCATTAGATACCGCTACACGAACAGCATCTGTAAACGCAGCCGCAGACATGTACGCAAAGTTAGATGGGCCTCCCAGGGCACGCCCGAGGATCGTGCCAGATTTGTCTGCGATGACAGCAGACGTCTTGGAACCACCACAGTCAACACAGAGGAAAAGCGACATGATGCTCTTTGAACACGTCAGTCAGCAAACGTATACGTAGTTACCAGGAGTACTGAGCGCCCACCAATATCAATCACTTGGTAATGAAGCGATTGAAGATAACGAACAAAGATGGCCACCTGCAGTGCCTACACTTATATATGAGCGGTGATTGAGCCAAGCTGGAGGCTTTGGCAATGACCCAGCTGGCAATGGGCTTTGGGCGGGAGCAGAGACACCCAAATTTGCACATAGGCGAGCACATGGATCTCAAGCACGTTATCTGGACATCCCGGTTTCGGTCCCCAAGCTCAAGCTAAGGCCCAAGGGCTTAAATGTCCGTGACACTGCCATACTTAATGCTCACCTCGGTAATTGCTGCCTGATCTTAATTAAGTGGGGAAATTTACGTTTAGTTAATGTAAATTTTGTGAATGACCGCGAGGAGTACCAGTGCACAACGTGCAACTTCACATACAACGAACAAACTCTATCTTGCCTTCAGTACAACAAACCATTCGGACTCCAGTACGGTGGGTATATGTAGTAATGTACACAAGTATGTACGTAGCATCTTTGCATTTTCCAGATTACTTCCTCCATTTCCGTACATCATTACGAGCTCTAACAGACAATCACAACGCTCGAGAAGAACAAACGCGAAGCAAGAAATCACGCTCAAACCAAATGACTAGAGAATCGATCATCGCCTCCCAATATGCGTCCCCGCAAGCTCCTTCTCGAGCGCATCGCTAGGGTCATCCATGATGGGCGACGGCGGGCGCTGGGACGGCGCAGTGTAACCAGATGTTGCGCCATGTATCGGGCCGTACTCCTGCACCGGAGAGCTGATAATCTCGTCCCGGGAGGGGATAGGTAGACTAAATGATTTAATGATCAGGTTCGTAATGAAGGTGGGGAAAGAGCGAAGATGATGCTGACCTGTCTTGTCTCTTGATCTGGCCCGTGGCCCTCGCCTGAGCGCGCACCTCGGCACGGAACGATTGGACCTCCTCGACGATGAGCTTTTTCATTCCCTCGATAGAGTCTTCCTCCTCGAACGAAAAGTCAAATTTCTGAGTGCGTCAACCTAGTTTGAGCACCCTGGTTCTTCAAACAGGAAATCAAACTTACGGTATCGCAGACCGGCTCATCGGCAGGATCGTGCCACACCTGCAGATACGGGTGGTTGAGCGCAGCCTCACAGCTGATGCGCTTGGCGGGGTCGAAGCAGAGCATCTGCTGCAGGAGGTCGATGGCGAGTGGGTTGGCGTGCGGATAGAGTGTCTGGAAAGGCACGCGTGGCTTGATGGGGAGAGAGCGGATGTAGTCTTGAGCCTGTGTGACTCGAGTGAGTGAGTACATTGGCGAGTTTGACAGAAGACATACCCTTGGAGATCCGACACGGCGCAGGGTGTCCTCAGAGGGTGTACCGAGGTAGTGAAGGATTTGGTTCAGTTGGTCGACATAGCTATGTAGATTGTCAATAATCAGTATCAATTCATCGATCCAATGCATGCGCAAGTTGCCCATAATGAAGTGGGAATGGACCTACTCTCGTCCTTTGAAAATCGGCTTGCCGCCCAAGAGCTCGGCAAGAATGCAGCCGACAGACCAGACGTCAATGGCCGTTGTCTATGAGCATCGTGGTCAGCTACCAGTGTAAAACAACGCTTAAACGGCTACAATAAATAAATAATGCCGAGGACAACGATGTGATGGACAAAAAAGGAAAGTAGCACACGCACATAATTCGCGAAGCTAAGCATGATTTCTGGCGCACGGTACCATCGTGTTGCGACGTACTCCGTCATGAACCCCTGGTTTCCGGCGCTCTTGCTCGTACCGCCACCAGGGGTAAAGCTGAATATGACGTGAATTTGGTCTTTGGAGTGCAAAGATATTATTGAGAGACGTGCGCACCCTCTAGCCAGGCCAAAGTCACATATTTTGAGCTCGCAGTCCGCGTTGACGAGAAGATTTCCGGGCTTGAGATCGCGGTGGAGTACGTTGGCACTGTGAATGTATTTAAGCCCGCAGAGGGTCTGGTAAAGGAAGGACTGGAAGTGTGCATCGGTGAGCGGTTGTCCAGACCGGATCTGTATGCAAGTACCGTCGGTTTTTGAGTGTCAGACCAGTCAGGAGAGGGAAAGGACGCACGATAGCATGAAGATCAGCTTCCATCAATTCTTCCTAATGTAATGATCAGTGAGACCAAAAGCGAGTAAAGAGGTGAACCGACATAGAGATAGACTTCGTCAAAATTCCCATTGGGTTGGAAGACGATATCCATGTCGTATAGGCATGTTATCTGTAGAGGGATGTGTAAAATGCAGGCTTAAAGCACACATGGTTGGCGTACATTCTTGTGTCCCCTGAAATGATGTAACAATCTGATTCGTGCTATGATCAGTACTATACTCGGAGTGTAGTTGATTGTGAAACGCACCTAATCTCTCTCAAGCATCGCTTGGTGAGGATCCGCTATAGTACAGCGCTTGTTTAGCCCTGCTCGAAGTGAATAAGTAGAGATAGGCACCTTGGTATTAATGTTCGTGATCTTCTTGATCGCGCATCCCTCGCCTGATCGGCGGTGACGGGCAGCAACGACACAACCGTATGCGCCCTGACCAAGCTCCTTGACAAACTGGTACTCGCCGTCGACGATGAAAGTGCTATTAAGCGCGGTGAAGGTGTGTCGCGAGATCGGCTGGCGGCTCATTGCTAGATCGATTATTCAAGCTTGAAATTCAATTTGAAGGGTCTGATGGAGTTCAGTTGAGCCCTGCGAAAGAAGGATAAGAGAGAGAAGAAAATTCTGCGCTTGGTGCTTACAAGGGAGGGTCACGGTGTACAGCCTGTATATCGATTCAGATCACACCAAACATGTCCATACATAAAGATCCCGTGGCCCGGTCACTGCCAGTTGTTCTCTGCACTGCATGTATGACGCCTGAGATTCACCGCCCGGCGCTCGATGCCACGTCAACGGTCTTGAATATTGGTCTGTTGGGAGGATGAAAGTTTACTGCTGCACGTATTATATGGTTGATCATGACGGAACAAGCCCAACATTACATCCATACGCAATCGATTGGATCAGTACCAGTGTGTTCACCTTTGACTCCTTGGTATCGGCCTCAGCGCCAACTCAGCGTAGCGCTATCAATTATCAGAAGGCTCAGGCAGTTCGGCGTTCATATTTGTTTCGGGAATTACCGGTCGGCTCAGGGCTGATAACTCCAGTGCTCGGCTTGTAGTTTACTTATACAGGCAACTTGGAGCCATCGATGGTGCACAGAACAATCTTGCTGCATCACTTTAGCTCACTCTTGAAAAGCAATACTTTTCCAACGAACGTCATGCTCGACGTTACCCTAAGTACTCGCAAAGCTCTCATCGACCTTGAATAACCATCTATAACTATAAAACATACGTACACACGTGCGTATAAGCATCAATTCAGTAAATAGTTATTTTAGTTGCTCGTATTATCAGTGTATGGGGTGGTTGCGAAGCCGACTTGGTTGTTGGTGGCGTCGAAGACAGAGTAGTGGCGTTGACTATATGATAGGTTGTCAGTCTCATACCAATTAAAGTTACTTAAACACCAACAGGAATGTGTAACCGTTGATGAAGTCCAATCCAGAACCAGAGTCGCTGCCGATATCAGAAACGATAAGGTAGATGCTGTCACTACTGCCGCCTATGTCAGCGTTGAGGGAACGCGGCCAAATTTGGGCGTTGGGGATCAGATCGTAGGTTTTGCTACCAATCTTGAAGGTCAGGGTTTGCAGCTTAGCATACTGACTAGAAGTGATCATCAGGAGACCAGTGGTCTCGTCTACCACAGCACCAGTGGCAGTCTGGTACGTGCTGAACGCATCTAACATTCTCCAAGTCAGTATGGGACGACCCGTTTACGAGTGACTTATCCTACCGGAGGCAATGAGAACGAGAGTCGTGCCGGTGTCGACAATGCCAGCAGTCTCAGACAAAATGGTGGAACGTCCATAGGAAATAGACTGGTCGATACCCCAGTAATAGCTAGCAGGTGACGTAGTCGTGAGAGGGACGTAAGTCACTGGGCTCGTTGTCTTTGAACTATCGTGCCCACCAAAGGTGAGCTCGCCGGCACTGTCAGAGGCAGCGGTAGGAACAAAGTAAATTCCAAGCGCTTCAGTGCCGATAAAACCTTGGCTGTAGAGGCTGTCTGTGACAGTGGGGGCTGTCTCAACGTTGGAAATGGTGCCTTCCGTCAGGTCAGTCGGTCCGACTCCGAGGATTCCATCCACGTCTTGGAAGCCTTCTGTGTTGCTCGCAACTCCGATAGATTGTCCGGCAATGACCAGACTAGCGCTCAAAGTAACGGTGTCCGTGTATTCCTCTCCGGAGAAACTACCGGAACCATAAGACACGGCCTACAAGGTTGTCATGAGCACCTTTTTATGTACAGATTATGAGAAACGGCATACAACAGTGTTGCCAGTATCCACACTAGTAATAGTAGGATTGTATGGGGTGTTTGCACCTAACCAGGTGTTGGAGCTGCCCGTATCAATGAGGAGTGTATCTGATAAACCGTGAAATCAGAAATCATCTGAGCCAGTTAACAGTCAATCTTACACTCAGTGGCGGGGCTGCCGACACCAACTTGAGCAGTGTAAGTAACGACAGCGTTGGTTATGCTGAAAGAGGATCTGCCAGCACGCTTGCCCATGGAACCAGCCTGCTTCATCGCCTGAGCGCGAGCCCTGTCGGCGGCAGCGATATTAACAGCACCTCTGGCGTTCACCCTAGCGGTAAAGCTGAGGGTTGCCTTGCCTGCGACAGGGCGCAAAGGAGATGCGTCCGCAGAAGACAACACGACAAAGAAGATTGACAGAAAAATCTTGGAAGGGAACACCATTTGGGCAAGCTGTTCAAAGGCCGAGTGAGAGATAAGATCAGCTCGAATTCAAGCTTCAATCACCAGAAGGCTTTATATGATTTGGCTAGCCATATGATATTCGCAACCTGGGTTTCTACATCCCGAATGTTCTATCCTGGGTTGTTGTGATATCCATATTGCTGCACGTCATCAGAGGACGATTTATCGCTATCAAAATCGCCGAGCCAAGATCCAAGAACCTCGCGCTGATAGCCGCATGGTGGTCGTTCAAATGATTTACCTGGACTGTCACGAGGTCATGTTAGACGGTATCGCGATCGAGTAGGTTGCCTACCGTATTGAGTTCTGGCAGAAACTGGTATAAACAGCATCTTTTGAAACATGATTCTAAGCGCTAACTAAGGAAACATTTCAGCTCATCAGATCAGTGTAAGCGAAACACACCATAAACCAAAACCGTATCAAGGACTCTCATAGTCAAAATCATTCATTCCCGGGCCACGATCCTAAAGTGTTGCGACTCGAAGACCCCTAGCGCATTTACGTCTGACAAAGCTGGACAAGCAGACGATGGAAGGTGAGAATGGTGGAGTATAGAATCCGGCACGTTCGATTCCACCCAAGTTATGGTTATGCTCCGGTTGTCATACATAGGTTGTCAAGCTTGGTGTGGCATGATCATGACCTGGAAAATCTTGGGATCGTATGGACTTCTATCCTGACTAGCTAAGAGGGAAATTCGGAAATTGGCAACGCACTTACTACAAACAAAGATCTATGAGACAGCTTGATTCGACCAGTGTCCCTCCAAGCAGACTATAAGATAGACAAGAAGACAGCACATGACGGTATGCTGGCAGTAGATGTTCGTCGGCACTGGCACACATTTGGGCGCAATGAACGGTTGATGGAAGGTTGGACTTGGGTTGGGGACCTAGGTGCAAGTCACGCTGTAGTGCCGCCAGAACAACTTGACATGAGCCGAATCGAGTTTTAGTCAACTGACTATGATGATCAAGTCAAGAACTTCAGTGGATGACTTCTCTTAGAAAGTCCGGAAAGTCCTCATGCCGACGTGCCGTCATTGTTTTGCAAGTCCGCATGACCCAGTCCTAAAGTCAGGTAGCCCCCCCTTTAAGATTCAAACGGTTCTATCTCTGATATGACTGCTTAATATGACTTATACTAATCCAGTCGAGACTGATAATCATGAGTGCAGCTAGGGCAACTATTTTCCATCATAGGGAAACTTGGGTGGTTGACCCCAAGCTTCGAGGCTTGAAGTAAGCCTCCATTTGTGTTGATTGTCACTAATACAAAGTTAACTATGTTTATTCACCAGTTCACTGATGGCAACTACGCGCGCATCAGTCCAAGATGTCCTTTTCGCAACTTCACCACAAATCCATTCACATCTTCTGCCTCGAGATTATTGATAGAGTACTCTTGATGCACGACTCTTCGGCCATTGATTTGGTCCAGAGCGAGTTTCAGGTCTTCCTCAGGTCCACAGAAGTTCTGGTCACCCTTTGCATTCGTATCCTTGAATGTCTTCGAGATAATGCTTTCAATAGCGTGCGGATCCATCAGTGGGGCTGTAACATCGAACATATCCTTCGGAAGAGCTTCTTTTGAAGCAGGTGCAAGGTGCTCAGGCGCCGTGGGGTTAAAGCACTTGCCGCAGAACTCCAGTGCACTCTGAAGCTCTTTCCCACTCAACCGGGTCCCCATCTCCGATGCACCCTGGATTACTGTGTCACGATGACAGTCAGCATCTTCGACATTGCCCATACTATACAACGATAGTAATACCTGGTCGAATGGCAGCGAATGCCCGGTCATAATTATCCTCATCAACGTCGTTCAGGATATCAAGATCCGTCGATCGTATCTGTTGATATGCGCTCATCACCACTATCTGGAATCTATGCAGTTTACGTTGCACATGGCACTCTGATCAGCAAGAGCAAATCCATCTACTTATGGACGAACCTCGTGTAACTCAACGAAAACCTCTTCGTGTGCCATGCAACTGCTTCGACTTCTGAACAATCTCCTCGGACTGCGGCGCATATAGATACTGCTGCAGATAGTCCAGAGGTCATTGCGAGGTGTATCCCGGAGGAGAAGAATGGATCTATGAACGCTGAAGGTTCGGGCATCAGCTTCATCATATAGACAAGGGAGATGTTCAGGTTCGTACCACCAGCGTCTCCGACCAAACGAAAGCCAGGTCCCCCGTAGCTCGAGGCGGAGTAGCTGAAGTCAGACGCTGACCGTATCAATGGGTCAAGCTGCCCAGGTTGTCCTCCGGAAGCCTCCTTTTGTACTACCCTTCCAGTTCCAATGAGCTTGACTAGTGCTGGGGCGAGGGATATTGAAAGCCGATAGCGATCTTCCAGAGAACTGCCTTCCAAGGCACGGACCCTCTCGTTATACACGTCTTGATTCATAACGACGCCAATGGAAGTTGTTCCATCGTGCAGAGGAATGAACCAAGCCCAACCGGATTCGTCTGGTGCATATTGGCTTAATTAACGCATTCTCACCGTTAACAACACGACGCGTACCTCTCAGTGCCTCAAACCAAGGGGCACCCTCTCTTGAAGTATTCGTGCCATATGTACCAACTCCCGTCCAGTAACCCCATAGCGCAATGTTCTTCAATGATGCGTTAAAATGACGATTGCGTAAGTATTTGGTCGACATCAGTCCTGAACGTCCGGACGCATCAACAAGATAGTCGAATGAAATTACTCCGGTTTCTCCATCTGCAGCACGTAGCCATTCGGCGGTCACAGGCCTGGAAGACTCGGTTGCGGAAAAGCCAAAGGATTTCACACTCGTTTGTTCAAACACCTTTGCTCCGCAGGATGTCGCATGGTCAAGCAACATCTTGTCGAATACTGAGCGCACCTGACTGGAGCATTGACATTCAAGAAAAGAGAAGATGTCAAGTACATACTACGTTCCAAGAACTGTTGGTATGCCCAAGCGCAACGAAGTCCGTGTCTGGATGCAGGTGAGTGTCTCTTGGGCCCATTGATATTCTCACTCACATCCCTCCCTTTTGAATTGGTTGAACTTCATTGCAGCTCCGGGCTATTAATGACAATGTATCATTGGACCCTATTATCCGAGAACACTTTAGCCGCACCTTGTGTTTGAAACCCATCTCGACCAATTTTTGTTCCGCATCGATGAACCTCAGGTAGTGACGGACTGAAGGAATTAGGCTCTCTCCAATGTGATACCTACGTGATAATCGTCAAGGGGGACACTTGAATACTTTGGACAAGTATATTACCGAGGAAACTGGGCAGCCTCCAATAACACGACATCGAGCCCTTCCCTGGCAAGGGCCGAGGCAGTATAACTGCCAGAGGGACCTCCACCGACGACAAGGATTTGAGCATGCTGGCATGGATGTCAGTCCTGCTAGCGAGTCTACTCAACGACCAACCTTTGGTATCTGCGGGGTCATCGAACGCTACTGGGTGGGTATAAGAAACCAACAATGTTCACTGAGGCTGTGAGCTTTGTACTAGGCGCGTCTGAACACATCAGGTTAAGCCTTGATATTGCAAATCTATGAAAGAATACTTCTCGAACCAATCCAGAATACGTTACCAAGCTTCTGCTAGAGTACCGGTGAATTTGTATCGATACGTCAGTGTCTTCACCTCCGGCCACTGCATATACGGGTTCTGCGTGCACCTTGTCATCAAAAGTACTGGCAAGGACCTTAGCTACTAGACATACGTATCCACGAGTTATTCGGTGGCAGCAGCCGTAGAAATACGTACATGGCATGGGCACAACAACACAAAGTTAAAGAGGAATTTCCTCTTCATTTGAAGTTCTCATACGAAGATTGCGAAGCACCGGTGAAGGGATCGTCAAAAACAGAGGTACTTGAGATATTTATGTAACATCAAATATCAATACGGGTAAAACCCTCATCTTTCGAGAGTCCGCAGTAAATCGAACGTGAGATTGGTGAACAGTCTTGGCAAACCCGACTCTGGAATTCATCGTGTCGAACACTGAGTAAAAGCGCCCCCTGGGAAGGCACGATTCAACAACTTCTTGCTTAGTAAAATGGAGTAGCATACAGGAAATAATAACCTTTGACAAAATCGAAGCCAGAACCAGAGTTGCTCCGGATGTCACTAACAATCAGGTATCTGCCGTCGTGGGTACCGCTAAGGTTGCTGCTTGATGATCGGGGCCACATTTGCGCATTGGGGATGATATTGAAATACATAGATGAGAGCTTGTTATATTGCTCTGATGAGATCTTTAGCAAGCTAGTAGCTGGATCGAGCGTTGCACCCGTCTCCGACTGATATTTGTTGAAAGCATCTAAACTGCGCATTAGCATGATTTCAATGTCGCAAAGGACACCCACCAGTGGCAATGAGAATAAAAGTGGTTCCTGTGCCAACGACACCAGCTGTCCTGGTCAAGATCGATGTGGTCCCGTAGTTGGTATGTTGATCGACACCCAAATATCTGCTCGCTGGAGATGTTGATGTGATAGGCACATAGCCGACCAGATAGCCTACCACACTTCATGACTGCATGTGTGCGCTGAGTACGACAGGAATGAACAATAGAGGGATGTGACAGCGCACCAATTACAACTTCAGGCACTTTACTCTCCAGCACTACCTGGAGTCACGCTTGCGCACCAAGGATCTGTCTGAGCGCATTGTGAGACGACAGTTCAAGTGCCGTGCGAGACTTCGTGGCTATGATGCATGTCAGTATGATGAATACTCATCAACGCAAGAGGAACGCGCCATCGATGTTTGAAACATCAGTTCATCCGGTCCATGATGCGCCTATGCTGGCTATCGAAGTAGGGCCATATCGGGCCTGCAGGCACATTTAGTTCCAGGAGAAGCCTGGTCAGTGCTGGTCAAGAACAAGACATGCAATAATAACGAGTAAACGTACTCAATCCCTCTCTCCATTTCTTCGACGCTCCTTCCTGGTTCTTGCAATCGTACCAAAAGTACTGCCTGCATCTGTCCCATCACCTTCTCAACGTTTGCCCACTTGTCTAATATCCTCTTCTGTTGTGCCGTAGAGCCTGCGTTGGCATCTGCCTCGACGGGGAGGACTCAGAGCTGCCCAGGGCAAGAGTCAAGGAGCAACTTCCCCTTTTTGTCGCAGTGCAGCTTCATACCTTCCAACCTCAATGGAAATCCCGGGAGGCTGAAAAACTTGGAACGCTGAAAAAACGCAGAGCGTCACAGTGCGCAACTTTGGCGCTTTGATGCAGTTCTTGAGGATATGGAGGAAGACTTCACAACCGAGCCTAGGGCAAAGCGCATCAAAAAATGGACTGGAAGGAATGAACTGGGACAAACGTTTTAAGTAGTCTACAAGCGGTCTACTAGCAAAGTTCGTTTCGTCACTCAGTAATCCCTCACGCATCTCCGCATATAACGCTACGAACATGCACCAGTTATTTCGGAGTACCCACAGACAAGTGACACAACGCACCACCAGTAGAAGCCCTGACGGTAACGAACCGATCAAAGTTATCCTCTACGAGAATGCCGTGACGGACGGCCTCTGAACGGGCATCTGCCATCAATGGACGACTGGAGATGGCTAATGCCTGCTGCAAGATCATGGTATGTGTATGTTGCGTTTGGGTGGACAGTAGATAGAAAGGCTTGGGGATCAAATGGAAGAGATGAGGACAGACATCTCTGGAACCATATGAACGACCAAAATCCCAGCTGAAGTCACACAATCACACACTCGATTCCGCATCCAAAGTTCAAACTCGTCAGACTGCGAACGTTGTTGACGCCGAATGGCGGGCTCAAATGACGACACATACTCAATGATGCCGCCAAGGTCCACGGGGTAACCGTCTCCATCGTTGGATTGGGAGGTGAGGAGGTCAGAAAGAGGATCTTCCAGGTCATGATCTATCTCTTCTCATTTCCTATGCAACGCCAGTACTAGTTGTATATTTAGAGTCTAGACAAGAGTTACATAAAGAAGATAAAATTCCCACGAAACAGTTCGGGGAGGACAAACTTTGTGGCTGGCCATGGGCCTATAGCCTACGCGGCATTTTGAGATGCAGTTGAGGATTTCTGCCGTACTAAGCACCATAAGGTCCAAGCTTGGCACGGGACACATACGTGGTAACTGGTAGCTTTGAAACTGATGCAGAGCAGCTTGACGTATGATTGAATGATGCATAAATTTCAGGCGAAAGTACATCCTTAACAAGTCCCTTTAAAAGAACAAGTACAACTATAAAATAGCTTTTTATGATCGCACTCGATGCATTGTCAGGTCATTTTATAGAATTGAAGCTACGAACAAACAGGGGCAAATTCGGGCGAGAACACATACGCTATGTTGAAGACTGGAAATGCTTGAGCGGTTGCTGCAATCCAAGATCGAGATTCATTGACGCTCCGTTTTCCCGACATCCTTTAAATGATGAATAGCAAAGTGTTGACGTCGACGCTGTAGTGGGATGGACTCTTGGTAGCAGAAAAGGCCTGTGAATCATGCCCGACATTGGCAGATCTGAGGTGTAGGGGCGACTATCTCCGTCCGTCCGCAGTCTGTCTAGGGGATACTGGATAAATGCATCACCAAACCTACCTCAACGTACATGGCCGTCGCTCATGTAGCACATATGAGGTTTATTGGAGAGGCGAATTGAAAATCGATTCTGAAAAAGCTCCGTTAGTATCTCGAAAGCCTCCACCATGAAAAACCCATGTTTCATTATGTGTTGAAATAAACTTGTGAGAAAAACGTGAAAATATGTGCAAAAATAAGCTACAAAACACTCAGTGGTCAATCCCACCGCACTCGCCGAGCGAACTCCCTAATGCGAGAGACAAAGCGATCCTCGATCTCATGACCAGCACCAGTGGCAACTTTTAGTATGAGCTCATTCAAACCTGTCGACCCAAGGATGTCAACATGATCTGAAGTATTTGCTCCACCCCGAGGGATGTTGGGGGCGGGTTGATGAGGGAGCTGTATTTGAGGGTATGAGGGATATCACAGGATCGTAGAGAACGTCGCCGACACACCTCAACAGTGGTAACTTTGATTCCTCCCGGATTCCATCTTGGTCTCTTCCAGCCTTCTGCACACATCGCTCCCAGGCTCAATAGGCTGACAGTACCATCCCCTTCGCCCATCTTCACGCCATTACGCACCTATAATCAACATACATATGACGTGAGGCATGATTAAGGTCGTCAACTTACCTTGGGCGTTGTGGTCTCTTGCGTGTAATCAGCATCTATCCAGTTCGCCCTGGAAAATGACATATCTAATGGCGGGCGTGATACATAATTGCATTTGTCGGTAGGGTCGGTGCAAGTCGAATCCTCAACCTCTACAAACGGTTCTTCGTATTCGTGTGGTCCGTGAGCATACCAGTATGACCTCTGTTACTGAATTCAGTATTGTAAAATGCAACAGAAAAACCTTGGGGAGTACTTCAGTTTCTTTTCCATGACCGTAAACACAAATGATCCTCATAGAAGGCGCATTTGGTAGCCTATGAAAATTCATCAGTTTGCTTTAAGAGGCTTATTAAGAACGACATACTGCACTTCCAAAGGGTTTGTCCATTTCCTCGGATCTAGGGCGTTCTTCTTGAGCACCTGTTCATTCCGCTCAATACCGAACGAGTAGTTGGTCCATAACATTTTCTGTCTCTTTGTGAGCGTTATTTTACAGAAAAGACACGGCAGTCATCAACCTGGAATGTTGAAGGAGTACGCTCCAAAATCCATGTGCTTGCGTCATCAGCTGTCATGTTCTTTGTTGGCTCCACACTTGGGGTAATGTTATGCGCAGAAAGTGGCACGGCTGCTTGTCTGAACGCAATCAGTTCGCCATGAGTATGTGATGATTCGGGCTCGTCATCAGGTGCCCAGTTGGCATCGCCCCAAACATCTGTTCCTCCCTGTAAATTGTTGCAGAGGCGCTCAACCGAAGATGATAGTCTCACTCACCTTGATCCACATGCTGGCACTGCCAGCCCAACTACAGAATAGCTTCTGCCGCTCCTTTCGCGAGAAAAAGCGTTCGAGCACTTCAGGGCATCATAAGATTATTACAACCGAGAAACCTGAAAGGTCCTGACCGTATGCGCCAGCAGGATTCATCTGCACTGTGTCCTTCATTTCACCAGATAAGAAAGCAGCCATAGCTTTTGCCTTTCACAATAAAAACAGTAAATCCATGAGTGGTAAACAATAATAAGGCAATGAAACAGGATCTACCACGCCCTGGGAATGCAATTAGTGATCGTCATTCGAGGAAAGGAATGACTCACAAGATGTGTCCCTGCGATGGTAATATAGGACTCGATATGATTCTAAACAGAGTTTGTTAAGGGTCTCGTGTTATGAGGGGGTCAGGGGCTGACCTCTACCCAATCTGGTCCACCGCCTCCGTGTTCGGGAGACTCGACCCATTTGAAGCTACAAGCAAGAGGTCAAAAAGAAATCGCCAACCGAGCAGATCTGAGACCTACAAGTACTTTCATCGAATGATCAGTTTCACAGGAGGAACTATCTGAGAAACTCGACTTACCAGCATGACCTAAAAGTACTGCAATCGACAAGGTGACAGCGACAAAGGAAACTAGGACATACTGTACTACCCATTGAGTGCGCAGCAATAACGGTCTTCTTGCCTTGTCGTGCCCTGTCATGGAATATGAACTTGTCTGGTGCGATATTCAAATTTGTGGCACCATACTTGAACCCTTCTATTGTAGTTTTCAATTTCGAGAAGTACCCATCTCGTTCTTCCAGATTGCACATGGAGAGCCTCCAATCATATGGAGCTAAGTGAAGATTGTTCGTGTCATAGTTTACTACAGCAAGATTCTCCACGATCTTGGACCTGAATATATGCCGTCATTTTCAACGCTCAAAAGAACTTACAAAACACACCAAAGCCAATACCCGGTCATAAAGCTACTTGCAGCACCTATCCCTTCTGCAGCTCGAATTTTGACACCTGGAGGATCGAGACCGGTGACGGGATCGAGCATCATGGCTGAAATCCACTTTTCACGATTGAAAATCACTTGTGAGACCATATTAAAGCCTCCCCAAAGTTTTTCGCGGAAGAAAGCTCGATACTCGGGTGAAGTAGACCAAGACTCCAAACCCTAGTTGCGGTTTAGATGGTGATCGACATCGATTAAACGCAGATTAAACAGTTGGACTTACGGTTGGATGGATACGATGCCAGAGTACGATGGGATAGTGTGCCGTCAAGCCTCGGGCCTTCATCGCCTCCCCGACTTGAAACTCGCGTCCGTCATTGTTCAGCTTCCAAACCTCTGGGATAT
>NW_024538744.1:0-31537 GCF_016647635.1 Suillus subaureus
TAGGGAAATACAGGGAAATGAAAGGTGAAGTGGAGCGGAGCTTGATAGACCTTTTATGTTTTCATGGCAAGTGGAAAAGTAATACAGTAACTTGGTGACGTCAAGAACCTGGGTCGCCAAAATGGGACCTCCCCCTGTTACACGACGGATTCACACGATATCGGTAACTTATTGTAGCCGCGTCTCTGACAGGTCCAGTCCCAAAGAATTATTCCGATCTTTGTATCCCACATACGCGTCTTCAACAATCGCCCCAACCATTACATCTGGTCGACCTCACGATGACAACTTTTAGCTATCCTTTCTTTACCCTATATGCATCGTAAGACCACGGACATTGTCAACTTTACTGTATTTGAATCGTTTGATCCTCCTGGAAGAGAATGTAGGATACCCTCGGAAGCCTTTCCAATTCGGTCCGAATGGGTCTGGCCTGCATAGAATTATCGGCGAAAACGAGGGCTGTGTGAACACAGTTTAAAAATATCAACACTGTGCCTCCATTTGGGCCCGGATAATAACCCAAGGAGCTGCAGTCCGGGAGTATCGGGCGCCCCATCGCCTAGCCGTAGAGTCTTTGCCTGTCTCTACAAGTTTCTACTTCGAAGTCCTCACATACGAATTCGTCCCGGTTGAAGGTGATGCGGTTGCCTCTGTAGCAACGCTTAGTTTATTAAGTACTCGTGACCCCCGCTCCCAGCTTGTGCCTGTAGATTTTTTTCAATATTCTCATTGAGCAGGATTTAGCATCTCAGCGATCACGAGGAGGCCTTCCTCGTTGCAAAGTTTCAAGCGCGGATGGGGTGGAGTGTGTCATATTTTTTAACCACGAGAGCGATATTATTTCCATCTTAGATTGAACTATAGAAACACTGAAGGTTCGTCAGAGTGGGCAAGGACCAATGTATGGTCCTGGAACATACAGAATCTCGGACACTGGAGTTGGCTCCCTGTAAAGGAACGTCAGAACTCTCGTCAGAACTCTCGTCAGAGCCACCTAAGAGCGCGGACGTACTTGTCCACCAGTGAGGCTACGAATGCTGCGAGATCAAAGGCGCGATTAGCAAATATGATAACGAATATTAGGTGGTAGTCAAGAGTGAACGATTTGAGATGATTTCAGCGTGCGATTACAGAGGCGATTCAAAATGCGAAAATCGTGTGAAAATCGCAGTTGCTTGAACACCCTACTTTGAAGTGCTTAGCTACCAACGGATTTTTCAAACGCGATTCTCGTGTATACATGTGTGTATGCTAAGTACTTTACTGAGTCCGGACCACTCAGATGCCGCGACGGACGCAAAGGCAAGTGCAAGTACAGAATTTAATTATGTTTGCATTGCAGGTAAAGAAAAAAACGAGTGCAAATCCGCTTGCGTCGCCAACGGAGGCTCGAAAGCCTTACTACGGAACGTGAATTCGATAGCTCGGATGCTGTTCTCGAGGACCGAGACTCAGTACTAGTATTAACATCCTGTCTACCCATTGGTTGCGCGTTTTGCCTTTTTTTATACGGGCGCTTTTTTGCAGGCTTTCAACAGAGATGCTCGTTGGACGTGTTTTCCTTTGGGTGCCATGCTGCTCGAGTGTGGAGGGGGAGGTGCTTAATAATTGCAGGACAAGTATATATTCATTTAATTAGATATATTTGTATTTTTAAATAAGAGAAATACAGCTGTTTACTTGAGTTTAATCTTCCTTTATACAAGTCTAATTGGTTGATACTTTTGAGTTGTTTGGCATGTGTGGGCCAACCCAGGGTCTGTCCCTTTGCCTATGTGGCATGTGCTCCAGGTGCTCTCAGCATGATGTGCATGCTGAGCAATCTCTGTTCCAAGTGGAGATTCTTTTTGTTACCTAGTGCAGATGGGCACTTAGGGAGACCTTTTGCCTCTTCTCACCTGTCCATTGTCATGCTAGGTATGCACTTTAGTTCCTTTTTATGTGCCTTGTCTCACCTGTCTGTTGTCACACTAGTGTCTCTGTTTTTTGGCATCAATTAACTTCATTGTATACTGCTCATCTATGTTGGAACATGAGCTATCCTCCTCTGAAACTGAATCCTCCGGTCAGAGAGGAGTATCAACCAAGTTCTTTAATCCCTATAATCCCGAAGTCATTGGAAGGTCTCAAGTCCAGTCACTTGTCAGCCTTTGGAATGGTCACCTATAGTCAGGCTCCCCGAACATCAGGTCTTACTGGAGAGAAATCTGGGAAAGACGTTGGGGGAGGAAAGAAGCAAGCAAAGGGAAGGGGTGAACCATGTCATAAGTGGAACCGTGGGGAATGTGACAAAGAGTCCAAAGAGTGTCTCTACTTCCATGTCTGCGATCAAGGAAGCTGCAGGGGGTCACACAGATGGGGGGAATGCCATTGGCAAAAGGGGGTAAATGGGTCTATCGCAGCTGGGCAGCATTTTTGATGTCACTTTGTCTGGTCATCCAAATCCTCTGTTCTTAGCCCTACTGCCCTTTGGACTGAAACCACTACTCCTTTACCATGACCACCGCCATCTGAATTTTTAAATGTCGAGGCAATCAATACTATTTCATCTCACCCTGATTTGTTCCAAGTCACTACACCTATTTGAGTCGACATCTTCCAATCTATGTTAGAGGCAGCACATCATCCTAACCCTTTGTTCTACCTCTCAGTTTGTGTGGGACTTCATGAAGGTTTCTGGCCATGGGCCAATACTCATTATGGAGAATACCCAACGACATGGGAGGAACATACTCCTCTTCCACCTGCCAAAGAAGAATGAATCTTTCTTCATGATCAGATTGTGAAAGAGGTTCATGTTGGACATTATTCTCCTGATTTTGGTCCAGTACTTCTACCAGGAATGTACTCTATGCCAATCCATGCAGTTCCAAAGGATGGAGGAAAATTCCGACTTGTCATGAATCATAGTGCAGGCAACTTCTCCCTTAACTCAATGATTGCCAAAGAGGATATAGTGGGGGTAACATTGGATAATGTACAGCATCTGGGGAATGCTCTTCATCAGTTCAGATCTCTGGAGGGAGATGGACCTCTGGTGATTTGGAAGGTGGATGTCTCCGAAGCTTATTGGCATATGCCAATGGATCCCCTCTGGCAGGTCAAGCAGATAGTCTCTTTTGAGGGGCATCATTATGTTGATCATTCTAATGTTTTTGGGGGAAGAGCCTCACAAAGGATTTTCCATGCCTTCATGTCACTGGTTATTTGGCTGGCTGTCTTCATCCACTTTATCCTCATCTATATTTATGTGGATGACTCATTCTCTTATGCCAAGCTTGTCATATCCCACAATCCAGACTCACATTCCATAGTATTCCCATGCCTTCCGAGCCTACATCTGGACCCCATATCTGACTCATTCCCAGATCCCCTTCCACTGTGTACTCCACACCTCAGCAGGATTGACTACACTCCAGATTTACCCCTGAGCTCTGGACTTCCAGATCCTCACTGCTAGCCTGATCCATACAACCCTATCCTGTCCACCCTATGCACACTCCATCCAGCAAGACATCTGGACTTCACCTCATCTTGGATTCTGGACTATATCCACCTTCTTGTATTCTGGTCCTGTATCCTGTTACAGTCATGTGTACCCCTATTCATTTTCCCTCTTATCCTTGTATTATGTCATGAGCCACACGTTGCTGCTGCTAGACTATCTTTGACTCATGTCATATCCCATCATATTCCCATGCTTTCTGGACCTATTTCCGGACCCCCATATCTGACTCATTCCTGGATCCCCTATCCTGTCCACCCTATGCACATTCCGTCCAGCAAGACATCTGGACTTTACCTCCTCTCAGATTCTGGACTACATCCACCACCTCGCATATCTCAGTCCTGTTTCCATCCTGCCTTCCGGATCCCCAGATCTCTGGACCTCTGGATATTAACTGTACTATCTCTGGACCTATTCCCACCTTGTGTTTCACGTGTCACCAGAAGGGACACATGACTAGAGCATGTCCACAGAAGAAGAAGACCCCAGTCCATCGTGAAGAGATAGAAGACAGCGACAAGGAAGATGAAGATACAATGATCCATTGTCTCACCAAGGATTTTTGATGTGGAAGACTGGATCGACGTCAGTATCTTCCAATGTACCTATCAGACTTGTACAAAGTATTGGAATCAGAAAGGAACTTCGCATTCCCATTTCCCTTATCTCTAAAACTCATCTGAAAACCTTTGAAACAACAGCTGTTGTTGACTCCGGTGCTGCCAGAATATTTATCTTGGAGGATTTTGTCAAAATCCATGGGATCTGAACACACAAGCTCACGAAACCATTCTGAGTCACTACTGTGGATGGAAGTTATGTGAAGGGGGGTGCAATCACCCGATATTGCATCCTCATTGTGAAAATCGATGAACGATCTATGATCAGAAAATTTAATATCACATGGCTCAGCTGTCGTGATCAGATTTTACTCGGGATTCCCTGGCTGTGTGCTATGGACCCAGTAACTAGGTGGAAAGAGGAAATGCTAGAACTCCCTCGAAGTGAGAAGAGCGATTTGATTGAAGAAGATGTCGATAATGAATGGAAAAAGAACAACCTCCTGCCTCTCTTCCGGAAAGTCCGGAGAGACAGCCAGAAACCCAAGCCAATTCCAGTTGTAGTGCTGCCGAAGGCGTCTCCTGTGAAGTCGGTCACAACTGAATTACCCAAAGAACCACTACCTCAGGCTACCATTGAGGAAATCCCGGACAAAGAAGCACCCCCAGTATTGCCTAACCTTGACCCCATCCCTGATGATGACAACGATTCCTTTGATACCAAAGATGATGTATGGACTTCAGACTATGCACCACCCATACATGAACTCACTACATATCACCTTGACGACAATGAATTTTTGGTTGAATACTCCACTGATGCTGCTGAGCTCTGGGTCATCACCAATGTTTCTATGGACACCCCATTAACCAAAGATGGTACCAGTATCACAGAACAGAAACCCATGGTCATACCTCTGTCACGGCCTACTGAATATGTCAAAACTAGCAATAAAGCACAGCAGTTTGTGTTAGCAGCTGGACTTGAGCAGAAGAAAAAGTCGTTCAAAGAGCTTGTACCTTCCTACCTCCACGATTTTGCCGACATCTTCACTAAAGACAGTCTTAACCAGCTACCACCAGAATGACTTGGCATTGACCATCGCATAGAAATGAAACCTGGATTCATACCAAAAATGTCAAAAGTCTACCCACTATCTGAAGCAGAATGCACCGCTGTCAAAGCATTCATCGATGAAAATGTAAAGAAAGGCTTTATTTCTGAGTTGAAGTTGCTGCAAGCAAGTGGTTTCTTCTTTGTAGGAAAGAAAAGCAGAGACCTTCGTCCATGTCAAGACTATCAGTACATCAACGAATGGATGGTCAAGAACACATATCCGCTCCCATTACCACTCTCACTGGTCACTCGGTTACACAGTGTTAAATACTTCACAAAGATGGATGTCCGCTCTGGTTATAACAATATTCGTATCCACCCTGATGATAGATGGAAAGCTGCCTTTACCACAGAATATGGCCTCTTCGAGCCAAACATCATGTTTTTCAGCCTCTGTAATTCCCCCGCCACTTTCCAAGCATATATGAACCAGATGTTCCAACAGGAAATCAACGAAGGATG
The DNA here is from genome assembly GCF_016647635.1 of Suillus subaureus. Classification (NCBI taxonomy): domain Eukaryota; kingdom Fungi; phylum Basidiomycota; class Agaricomycetes; order Boletales; family Suillaceae; genus Suillus; species Suillus subaureus. The sequence goes on from NW_024538744.1 coordinate 5,651, forward strand.
GCTGGTCATTTATATGGACAATATTCTGATTTTCTCCAATGACCTCCCCTCTCACCACGATCATACTCAACATGTTTTGGAGAGAATTTGAAAAGAGAAACTCTTCCTCAAACCAGAAAAATGCACCTTTGATGCACAAGAAGTGGAATACCTGGGTATGATCATACAACCAGGATGTGTCGCAATGGACATTGCCAAAACTGATGGAATCAGGGATTAGCCTATCCCAACAATGGTAAAAGAGGTTCGGTCGTTTCTAGGATTTTGCAATTTCTATTGAAACTTCATCCCTCACTATTCCGATATTGCCAGACTGCTAATAGATCTTATGAAGAAGGCCACTATATTCCAGTGGTGGGATCTCTGTGCCACCACCTTTTCCATGCTGAAAGACTGTTTCTTGAAGCAACCCATCCTTCGAAACCCAGACCCAAGTCGGCAGTTTGCCATAGCGACCGATGCTTCACTAGTCACTACTGGTGCAGTGCTGTTACAGACTGATGACAATGGAATGTACCACCCATGTGGATACCTGTCACAGACTTTGAACCCTGCAGAATGCAACTACCAGATATTTGATCGTGAACTCCTCGCTGTTATTTGCACCCTAATTGAATGGTGTCATTATTTGGAAGGAAACCCCCATCCCATCCTCGTCTTTACCGACCATAAAAACCTATTGTACTTCCGTTCAGCTCAGAAGTTGACTTGTTGACAAGCCCAATGGCAATTGATCTTATCCTGCTATGACATTGAACTTCATCATGTTGCAGGAACCAAACTTGCTGCCCCCAATGCACTCTCCCAACACCCTGACCATGGTACCGACTTCGCCACTGATAATGCAGACGTCACCCTCCTTCCTGACTCTATGTTCATCTGGCTTCTTGATGTAGAACTTATGACCTCCCTTGCAAACCCTGACCCCTCTGACCCCAACCCCATCTTCCAAGCTGCCTCCGACACCCTTGATGGGTTATCTCTCCCCCCAATGAAATCTGCACTCTCTGATTGGATGATAAAGGATGATATTCTGTATTATAAGGACTGCGCTTATGTCCGTCCTGCCGGACGGCATCTTATTCTGGAATGATGTCATGACCACACTACTGCTGGTCACCCCGGTCATTTTAAGACTGAAGAATTGGTTAAGCAGGACTTTTGGTGGCCCTCCATGGGCACCTATATCTGAAAATACGTCAAAGGTTGCGCCCTTTGCCAGCAGATGAAGTCCAATACCCACCCCATGACACCGCCTCTTGTCCCTATTCCCTCCATTGCTGCTGCACCATTCACCCAGGTCTCCATTGACCTCATCACTGACCTTCCCCCATGTGCGGGATTTGATTCTGTTATGGTCGTGGTTGACCATGGCCTTACAAAGGGGGTAATTCTCATCCCTTGTACAAAAACCATCACCTCCGAAGGCATCACCAAGAAATTTTTCAAATACATCTATTGTTGATTTGGATTACATGAGAAAGTCATTTCTGATTGTGGACCACAATTCATATCAAAATTCTCAAAAGCCCTTGCCAAGCTTTTGCAATATAACATAGCTGCATCAACTGCTTATCACCCCCAGACTGACGGTCAGACTGAATGCCTTAACCAGGAACTCGAAACCTATCTTCGAATCTATTGCTGTAATCACTCGGAAGATTGGGTGGAACATCTCCCTATGGCAGAATTTGTTCACAACCACAGAAAACATGACTCTCGAAATGCATCACCCTTCTTCCTTATGATGGGATATGAACCAAGGGCTCTCCCTCATGTACTCTCCAACTCTACCGTACCCACTGCAGAAGATAGACTTTGCTTGCTCCAGAAATCCAGAGAAGAAGCACTATCATGTCATAATCTTGCCATGCAGCGAATGGCAGAACGAACTCACAGACAGAAATATCACCCATGGAAGATAGGAGATAAAGTTTGGTTATCAGGAAAGAACTTGATCATGCAGTTACCTTCCTGAAAGCTTGCACCGAAGCGATATGGTCCCTTCCCTATCATTGCTGTGCTATCCCCCATCACGTTCACACTCCAATTGCCACTGCAATGGAGAGTTCACCCCACGTTCCATGCTTCCAAACTATCCTCCTATCACGAAACAGAGATTCATGGTCTGAACTTCCACGATCCTCCCCCTGACATCATAGATAATGAAGAAGAATATGAGATCAATGTGATCTTATTGCACAAAGGCATGGGTAAACAAAGATGTTATCTCGTATCTTGGAAAGGATACTCCTCTGCCAGTAACAAATGGATCCCAGAAGAGAACCTTAGCAATGCCACCGATGTCCTTGCTGTGTATAAAAGGACTCACCAATTGTAATCCTAGAACAATGTCTCTTGAACACCTACACCTCTGCATACAACGCATTGAAGAACTCACCACTGCTATGAACATTGTATCTGAAAATACCACTCACCCAGTGACTCTTCTTGACTATCAGACTGCCACCACTGCTAACCTTGCCACTGCCAACGCATCTTCCCCAAGCACTTCCCCACCCTTAACTGACTCTACCTTAACCAGTGACTCTACACTCACTGATTATTTTGCAATCATTGATCAAGTTGAAACCAGTGCCTTATTTGAATCCGCCCTCACATCTCAACAGTACGCTATTGAGATAGACTGCCTTCTAGGAGAAAGAGGAGCAATCTCCAGCAGGCTCATTATTCAAATCATTAGAGACGCTAGTCTTATTGAACACACCGCTAATCTTCTTGACGATGAACATCACAAAACCATATTCCACCACCTTCATATATGCATTCATAATACTGCAATCCATCTGTTGCCTGATGATACTAGGGAAGCTATCAGGGAAGCTATCCACATCATCACTGAGCAGATCACTACAGAACCAATCACACGACCTCCTTCTCCACACATTGCTGTTCCAATCCCACCACCAATTCCTCCAACAGCTGCCATTGAGCATTCAGATAATGATATCCCTCCTATTACTGTACTTGACATACCAGCTTCTCCTTCTCCTACCCCCATCGCACCCACTACATGTCGGTACCCTACTAGATGCAGATCCGCCCATATTGCCAAATGAATGGCATCATCTTCCCCACACAGAAACCGTGAACAACGATCTAGATCCCCATCTCCACCCACACAGTCATCCACCGTCACCACTGTGAAAATGGCCACCATTGACAATGTAGTGTGTCACAACTGTCGCGTCGCTGGGCATTGCCATAAGAACTGCCCAGCGTACTATTGTTGGGTTTGCAAAGAGTATGCACCTGGGCATCTGTCAGTCTTTTGTAAGGACCTGAAGGGAGAAGCGGTCATTCCACTAGTCTGGACTGACACTGGTTTCTACAAAGCCCTTGCTCATTGGGAGATTGAGCAGGATGCTATTTATCATGCCACCAAAATGGCTGATAAATCATCTTATACTACTGTCATATGCCATTCTGGACTCTCAACTCTAAATCTGCTTCTCTGGATATCTGGATCTGAGATCCGGATCTCAAATGATCTGATCTATCTTTATCTCCCTTCCAGAATCCAAACCCTATATCAGCACCCAACCCCATTTAGACTGCCCCTGTCTCTGGACTCTGGTTAACCATGTTTTCCTTTTGATTATTGATCCATTACATACATTTCATTTCCGGTGTTCATTATTTGTGATCCATCCTACTTACTAATAGACTCTGCATATGCTTCATACATAGCCTTTATGTTTGCTGACTGATTCCTATATGATACCTACAGTATATAAACCTCCTGTAACTCTCAGAAATACTCTAGTTCGAATATCATCTTAATTCCTGCTCATTCCTGTGTCCTCCGGACTTGAGATAAGTCTCTTGTCATATTCCGAGTCTTAGGATTGCATCCTAGACTACATTTCCAACTCTACCTTAGGGTAGTCCATCCTCTGTTAGTTTCTAGTCTGGACCTCGTCCAGATTGGTCTTACCTGCTTGCCCAGGTAATATCTGGATGTCCGTCAGATGTATCTCACGTTTCAGATCCAGATGTCCATTATCCACCTAGTCAAATCCCAGAAACTCTGGACGACTGTTCTAGCCCCCAGAAATTAAGGGCACATACTCAGGAAAGGGGCACAGTGTACGAGCTGAGGCCAAGCCCTTGTGATCTGACCCCCTTGAGCACACGACCTTAACAACTACAGTGGCTCAAAAAACTGTCCACATGTTTTTGCATTTTTTACTATTTACAATATTGTGTGAGAATACATAAAGACCTCAGTGACATGCTGATACCATATTGTAGTGCTGCTTCAGGGCTTTGGATTGAGCACCACATCATGAGAATCAGAGGAGATATGGTGGAGATACAAGGCTCACAAAATCATGACTCATGCAGACAGTTTTTTGAGCACATATTAAAACTATATAAATCATCATTTATGACACCATAACAATCATGCCACCATTAAATAAATTATAAAGTGGTGTCATTATGTCATTTTAAAACCATATCTAACTATACAAACCAAAAATTTCCATATGTCATGGTTATATTCACCATGAAAGCCACCCCCCCTGCTCAAAGGGATAATATCCTCTCTCTTTCCTATTCTGGCCTCTCTGCTTGTCAAATTTCCTCTAGAACTGGAGTATCCAAGTCCACTGTGGCCAAGTTCATCAAAGAAAGTCACACAGACAAGGAAGACTTCTGTGAAGGGTGTCCATCCAAGCTCACCTCTACTGATAGGAGGGCTATTATTCAACATATCACTACAGGAAAGGCTGATGATGCTGTCCAGGCCACCTATTACATCAATTCCACCATCACATTCCCTGTCTCTTCACACACTGTGAGAAACATTCTCAAGACAGCTCATCTCAGGTCAGTAACAAGGAAGAAAAGGCTCTCCTCTCTATCACACATAAACAGAGATGACTAACCTTTGCCTTAGCCCATCAGAATTGGATTACATGGACTGGAAGCATGTTATATGATCATATAAGACCACAATAAATAGGATTGGGTCAGATGGCAAGGTATATATGTGAAACAAGAAGGGTGCTAGTCCTCTCTGCATATGTGTGATAGAAAGGAGAGCCTTTTCTTCCTTGTTACTGACCTGAGATGAGCTGTCTTGAGAATGTTTCTCACAGTGTGTGAAGAGACAGGGAATGTGATGGTGGAATTGATGTAATAGGTGGCCTGGACAGCATCATCAGCCTTTCCTGTAGTGATATGTTGAATAATAGCCCTCCTATCAGTAGAGGTGAGCTTGGATGGACACCCTTCACAGAAGTCTTCCTTGTCTGTGTGACTTTCTTTGATGAACTTGGCCACAGTGGACTTGGATACTCCAGTTCTAGAGGAAATTTGACAAGCAGAGAGGCCAGAATAGGAAAGAGAGAGGATATTATCCCTTTGAGCAGGGGGGGCGGCTTTCATGGTGAATATAACCATGACATATGGAAATTTTTGGTTTGTATAGTTAGATATGGTTTTAAAATGACATAATGACACCACTTTATAATTTATTTAATGGTGGCATGATTGTTATGGTGTCATAAATGATGATTTATATAGTTTTAATATGTGCTCAAAAAACTGTCTGCATGAGTCACCATTTTGTGAGCCTTGTATCTCCACCATATCTCCACCGATTCCCACGGCGTAGGGCTCAAATGAAAGCCCTGAAGCCATACTACAATGTGCTATAAGCATGTCCTTGAGGCATTTGTTCGTTCTCACACAATATTATAGATAGTGAAAAATGTCAAAACATGCAGACAGTTTTTTGAGCCACTGTAGGAGACCTTTGCCTCTTCTCACCTGTCTGTCATCACACTAGGTATGCACTTTAGTTCCTTTTGTTGATGCTATGCATGCCAATGTGATAAGCAGAGTTAATGTTTGGAATTCAAACCATAATACTTATAGTCACTTTGTCTTCTCACCTTCCCTCAGTTTGTTCCACCACAACTGAGGGTAAGCCTTTTTAATATTTGATCTGCCACTAGATGCTGACTACAGCTTTTAGCTCACACAGTATCTAGGTATTTAATACAGTTTGTTCCACCACAACTGAGGCTCACAGTATCTAGTTATAAAAGGTTATGAGCCCTGCTCACTCATAAATTGAGGAGTGGAATTACCAACTAGGTACATCAACAAGCCTCCGGAACAAACACGCCAGGTTACTAAACCCTTGGGGATCCTCTTCAACGTCCATTGATGTCATTGCAACATTTAATTTACCCTCTTAGACCAAGGCAGATCACTTGCAGTTGTGCAGGAGTATAAATACTTGCACTTTGCTCGTTTTTAATTCCCCAACTCTTGTTCTTATGCCTTCCACTACTGTCCACACCCGCTCTAAGAGCTCTGGCACTAAAAGTGCTTCCCTCAGCCTGCCGTCTGTCATCTCATCCTCAGCTTCCATGTCCCCCCTCAGAGCCTCCATTACAGCTATTACTCTAAGCCAAATGGACTTAGACAAGATTGAGGTTCTCAACAGAAGCAAGAACAACTGGAATGTCTGGTCAGATCATATGCAAAATTACCTCCTACTCAAACATGGGGGGGGTATATTCTAGGACTCATTGCTCGCCCTGACCCACCTCTGAATCCTTCCAGTGTGGGCCATTGGGATCTCAACAACTTATGTATCATGGCTGCCTTGTGCACCTGTTCTAGTTCTGAAGAACACGACTTCCTTCATGGCTACACCAATGCTCACCTCGCCTGGGATGCTCTCAAATCCCATTGTAGAGACTTGCGCTTCTGTATGCCCATAGAGCCCTATATTGCAATGTATCTGCATGCAGTTCACAGCATGAACTCGCAGCATCATTCCCTATATCATTCCTTCACTCAGCCTATACATGCATGATCTTCCTGTGCATCGTGCAATGCACACGCTACTCTCCAATGACACATTCCCACGCGCGTCCCATGCGCTTTCCCACGCTTCATCACGCATCATCCAGGAGCATCCATCCATTGTCCACCAAGTCCTACTGGTACATTTTTCGCATTTATTCTTATCATGACACCATATTCCATCATGGACCCTTACTTACATATACCTTCTTCATTCCTGCGCCTTACTCACATCAGCTCTGCATCATGGGAGCGCGCTTAGTCACCTTTTGCATGATAGCATTTGCATTTTTATCAGAGTTAGCTACCACTTAGTGGCCAGTTAGTATCCCTTAGCATCCCTCAGCATAGTGCACACATTTTTGAGCCATAGTCAGTAGCATTTTTGACAATCACACTCTATCATCATCGCATTTGTCATCCTTGCACCCATCAGTATCAGTCATCATCTTCCTCTAGTCCCCATCGCATTCCTAGCCCTTTGTGCACTTTCACCTATTAGTGCGTGACTTTCCCACACTTCACGCATCCTACCATTCTCTGCATGCACCTTCACCTCCGCGTGCGCGACTTTCCCACGCTTCGCACGACCTGTGGATGTGTTGCACTCGCTTCCCCTTGGGTCGAATGCACTTGCCTTTGTGAAGTATAGCAGCCATAGGCAGAGCTGAGACAACCACACATATACTCTGATTTGGTATTCCTTTTTGTGCCATAGCTTAGTAGTTGATTCCTTCACCATCATGAGAAAGTTGGTCCAATTGCTCAGATCCTCCTCATCCAACAGGCACTTGCCGTCAAATACCTCCGATCTGAATGACTCTCCACCATGAGCACTCTGCTCAACAACCTCATCAGGCATATCTATGCCATTGGCATCCCCAAAGAGGATGATTTTCTGACCATTATGATGCTCAATGCTATGGCTGAAGACCTTCCCCACATGCACAACCACATCGCAGACACTCTCACAACTAGCACTTCTGCAAACCCTTACAGCCCTTCTAACATTCGCTCTTGGCTCGATGTCAAGCAACAGCTCCTCAATACCAAAAAGTCAAAGGGAGGAGATGTCACACTCGCTGCCACAGGCAAGGGGGGTAATACTAACCATAGTGATCATGTGCCCTGTGGCAACTGTGGGGCCACCAGCCACCCCACCAGAAATTGCTTCAGCAAAGGTGGGGCCATGGAAGGGAAACAAGACAAAGTTCTGGCATGTAAGCATGCTGTGCATGAGGCTAAGAATACCACTGCTCCCAACAAGAGCTCTATGTCTATGGTGCACATCACTTAGCCACCACTACTTTTGAACAACATTCTCACCCCCTTGAAAAAAAATCAGATTTTTATTTCCTCTTGTCAAAATGATTCTTTCAATGAGTAGAGTAAAGCTACAAGAGGAATTTTTGATTGAATCAAATCTGAGCGAGTTTTTTAAAAACAAAAGGGATGATTTGGCCACCTAAAGTACTATGACTCCCCATCAATCAAAAATGCGAGCCAATGTCTCCGGAATACATCTGTGAGACTTGTACTTTGTAGAGCTGAATTGCTTAACCTGAAACTGGGCATCCTTTGTGCTCAGACCTGTCTGATATGCCTCCATCCAGTGGTGCATGCAATGTTCCCACAGTCGAATGGTACTGAGCTGCACAGACTGCATTGCTAAGGGCATGTTCTTCTTCAGGGTCTTGAAAGTGCCATTGCAGTTGTCTTGGAGATATTTTTTGACCTTTCCCCAGAAATATTCGATGAAATTGAGTTTGCAGTGGAACTTCAGGAGGAAGATGCAGAGATGACCAAGAGTGGAGTTACTGTGCTCGGCAGTTGGAGCTGACCATCGTGTGGCCCTAGCGTGAGCAGCTGCTACCTTCCTGTGGTTCTTGGGCATCAGAGACTGGTAAAAACAACATCTGCACTGATACATTGTCGTTGTCTATTGTAGTGCTACATGTTTCAAACTAATATTGAAGCATCCGTTGGAGTTGCACATGCAGAACTACATAGGGTTAGGGTTTAAATTTTTCTCAGACCAATTTGGCCACTGTTCAAAGGTAGTGGTGGCTAAGTGACATGCACCATAAGTCAACTGCTGCCACTGGCCAACCAGGAGGCTTACATTATGACACTAATGGGCGTGCTTACTTGCTCGACAGCGAGAGTCATCAAGCTATCTACATGGTGTCTGCTCCAGAGCCTACTGATGCTCCCACTTCCTCTACCAAGTTTGCTGGTCTCACTAGTGACATGATCACACCTGCGTTCATACGTGAGCTGTCAGACACTGGTAAAGATGAGTATACTACACTCCTCACTTCTGTGGACTCCCTCACGACCAGCCTCAATTGGTGCTCTCACACGTGTCCCATTGACTTCACTGGACTCACATACAAGGCCCCGAACCAATGTCAACACACCATTGTGGACCCATCAGTGGTCCCCATGTTCCTCAACAGTGGTGCCTCCGTGCACACCAACAATGAGGAAGGTGACTTCTACAGCCTTCGCCCCATTCCCCCTCACTCTGTCAATGGGGTTGGTGGCTCATCCATTCAGGCCATCAGCATTGGGACTCTGCATCTCATCATCACTAGAGGTATCCACATTACTCTCGAGAATGTCTTATTCATTCCAGGTGTGATGGTGCACCTTGTTTCAGTGTCTGCACTCTGTGAAGCACACAGATGCATTGCCTCCTTCAATGCTACGAACTGTTGGGTCCAATCTCGCAACGGCAACCGCATGCTCTCTGGCACCCTCACTTCCTGCAGGCTCTACACCTTGTCCAGAGGTCAACTCTCTGCCGAACATGCCTACATGGCCCACCAGAAGCCCACACTCGAGTCCTGGCACCATCGTCTCAGATACACGATTTACCATGCTGTCTATGATCTCGTGCACTCCAGCAATGCCACTGATATGCCCATTGATCTATCTACTGTGCCACCCAAATGTGATGCCTGCATTCTTGGCAAGCAGACTCGGACTAGCATTCCGACAGTTTGTCAAGGTGTTAGGTCTAGTAGAAAGTTGGGCATCGTTCACATGAACTTAATGGAACACCCAGACATTGTATCAGCAGCCAGTAATAAGTACATCATGGATGTTATTGATGATTACTCCTCCTATGCCTGGTCCATTCCTCTTGCCTCTAAGTCAGCTGCTTTCCCAGCACTACAAGCATGGGCACATGCTCACAAAGTCAAAACAGGCTCAACAATCAGCATATATCACACTGACAACAGTGAACTGAAGTCCAAGTCCATGCGAGAGTGGCTCCTCTTGTGTGGAACTCAACAACAGTTTACTGCCCCCTACACATCAGCACACAATGGCTGCATTGAACACATGCATCAGACATTGATGGGCAAAGCCCGTGCGATGTGCTCCACCTGTGATATCCCTGTAAATTGATGGGACAAATTCATGCTCACCACATGTTACTTGTCCAACCGCACTCCAGTTGTCTCTCAAGAAGGTCACACTCCTTTTGAACAATGGTATGGTTGTAAGCCTGACCTTTCACACCTGCATGAGATTGGTTGCAGAGCCTTTGTGCTCATTCAGAATCATCACAACCCTAAAGTATATAATTGGTCTGTTGAATGTGTCCTGATTGGGTATGCTCTCAACTCCAAAGCTTATTGGTGCTATCACCAACAATCTCACAAAGTCTTCATTTCTCACCATGTGTCCTTCATCAAGTCTCACCAGACAGGAACTACTGTGGCCTCCTCAACACCGCCCCCTACTCCGTTGCCACCGGCACCTCGTAACATGTCTGTTTCTGTTGAAGAGATCCCTGATGTTGACTCTCCTTCACCCATACAGCCTACCATACCCAAAACTCCTCAACATTCCTCTCGCATTTCCATGCCTTCTGAACATTGTTGTGCCATGGACAGTAAGCCTTATGTGTCACCCACTCAGCGTGTAGTTCTCGATTCCCTCACTACGGCTGACTGCATAAGGGCACTCTCTCCTGGCAACACCCTCAGTGAACAAGCCTTAGCTGCTGTTTTCTCTGAGGAGGAGTTTGCAGCACTAGCCAACATCTTTGCTGCCATGCCCAATAACTTAGAGCACAAATTTCTGGATGATCCTTCCACCTATGCCAAAGCCATGGCATCAGAACACACATCCAACTGGACATCTGCACTATGAGATGAATTCGACTCTCTACAAGACCTTGGTGTCTACAAGCTCATCCCATGCTCTGCAGTCCCCCCCAGTCGCAAGATTATGCAAGGACGCCCCGTGTTCAAACTTAAACATGACCAGCATGGTAACACCGCTCGCTTCAAAGCATGGTATGTTTGTTGGGGTTATTCCACTGTCTGGGGACAGGATTACACCAAGATGTCAGCTCCGACTGCACATCTCAAGTCTTTTCATATTCTAACCCACCTCGGCACCACCTTAGATTGGGAGATCAACCAGATCAATATCAAAATGGTGTTCCTACATGGCCTGCTCGACTCCAATGAGGTGTGCTACATGCACCAACCCAAAGGATTCCTCAAGCCGGGCAAGGAGGATTGGCTCTGGGAACTACAGAAGGGTCTCTATGGTATGAAGCAAGGTGGCTTAGTCTGGAATCGCACTATGAACGATGCCATGCTGTCCTGGGGATTCACACATCTCAAGTGCAAGCACTGCATATATTACCACAAAACAGAACAAGGCATTCTCCTCATCACTATACATGTTGACAATTTCCTCACTGTCGGTAGCAACAAGGCCATCATTGCTGACTTCAAATCACAGCTCTGTACTAAATGGTCCATATCAGACCTAGGTGACACATGCTTCTGCCTTGGCATAGCAATAGATTGTGATCACTCCAGCCACACTATAGCCCTCTCCCAAACAGTGCTTATTGACTGTATTGTCTCTCAATTCAGGTTAGCTGACGCTGTGCCCATTTCAACACCCATAGAGACTGGCTGTTAAGAACCATGCTCAAAGGGGAGAGAGACTGACTCAGAGGGGCTTGGCCTCAGCTTGTATGCTGTGCCCCTTACCCAAGTATGTGCCCTTCATTTCAGAGGAAGTCCAATGATGGTCTGATGAAGTCCAGAGGACTTCCAGAGGCTGGCTACTCTGGTGGAGAGTGTGGGAGGACTTCCGGAGGAGCGCGGGAAATGTCCGGAGGAGCACGGGAGAGTTCCGTAGGAATGCAGGAAGTGCTCAGGAGAGTTCCCACTGCAAGGTAATACTTCTACAGGAAAACAGGATGGAAGGATAGGATGTCCAGAGGTCCGGAGTACAGAGGGCAGAATGTCCAAAGGTCAGGATGCCCAGAGGTATGAGGAACAGGATGTCCAGAGGTACAGAAGACAGGAGGTCCGGAGGTCCAGAAGGAATAGGGGCTACATCAGACGAAGTCCAATGCAGAAGCAAACAGAGGTAGACTACCCTAAGGTAGAGTCAGAGGGACAGGAAGTGGACCTAAGTCCGGAAAGAGGGTAAGTGCTGGAAAGGCAAGACTCCAGCCTAGGGAAGCAATCCCTAGACTTGGGACAGAGACATAGGGGACAAATCTGAAGGTCCAGAATTCCAGCCTAGGGAATCCATCCCTAGGCCTTATGGAAAAGGACAAACTCAGATGGACTGAAGTCTGGAAGAAGATTGGGCAAGTCTAAGGTGATATTCAGACTGAGGACTCTACTGTAGTTGTACAGGGGTTATATACTAGAGGCTATCCAAGAGGATCAGTAAGCAAAGGAGTAAGGCTATGTATGAGCATGTGGAAACACATTGGTAAGTAAGACAGAACATAAGTAAATGAACTCAGAGATGAAACTAGTACAAGGATCAATCAGCAAGACAGAAAGAGAGATAACCGAGAACCAGAAAGGCGGAGATGCCTAAATGGGGATAGGCGCAGGATCTCAGATGGAGGGTGGGAATAAGTCCGGAGATCTGGGGATCCAGAAGGCAGGATGGAAACAGGACTGAGATATGTGAGGTGGTGGATGTAGTCCAGAATCTGAGAGGAGGTAAAGTCTGGATGTCTTGCTGGATGGAATGTGCATAGGGTGGACAGGATAGGGGATCCAGGAATAAGTCGGATATGGGATCTGGAAATAGGTCCGGAAGGCGTGGGAATATGATGGGATCTATGTCTGGCTTACGGGATATGACACTGGCCTGCACCTCTCATGACACACACACACTCACCTTCAACTGACGCGCAACATGAACTTATGTTCCATACCCCATATCGATCTCTCGTCAGCTCTCTCATGTACCTGGCCATAGGCACGCATCCTGACATTGCACACACTGTGCAACAACTTTGCTGCCATCTTGACTGCTATGGACCCATCCACTGGGAAGCTGCAAAATGTGTCACTCAATACCTTAAAGGTACCCGCACCATGCATCTTGTCCTTGGTGGTGAACACCCAGTGCATCTACTCAGCTTTACTGATAGTGATTTTGTGAATTGCCCTGATACACGATGATCTGTCTCTGGGTATTGTTTCACTCTCGGCAGCGGTATGGTCACATGGAGTGCTAGACAGCAGAAAACCATCTCTTTGTCTACCTGCGAAGCCGAATACATCGCAGCATCAGATGCTTCCAAGGAACTCACATGGCTTCATACCCTTCTTCTTGAACTTAACTTCACTCAGCCATCCACTACTCCACTTCTCTGTGACAACACCAGTGGCATAACGCTCTCCAAGGACACTTCATATCATTCAAAAGTCAAACATATCAATATCACTGTCCATTCCATTTGCGAATGAGTCACCTGAGGCCAATTGAAACTTTCTTATGTTAAATCACTTAATAACACCACTGACATCTTTACAAAAGCCCTTCCTCACAAAGATTTCAAATGTCTATGTATTTGCTTGGGTCTTCAGTGACAAAATCGAGGAGGAGTCACTTATCATGTCAAGGAGGAGTGTTGATGCTATGCATGCCAACATGACAAGCAGAGTTAATGTTTGGAATTTGAACCATAATACTTATAGTTGCTTCATCTTCTCACCTTCCCTCAGTTTGTTCCACCACAACTGAGGGTAAGTGTTAAGAACCATGTTGCTCAAAGGAGAGAGAGACTGACTCAGAGGGGCTTGGCCTCAGCTCATACGCTGTGCCCCTTACCTGAGTATGTGCCCTTCATTTCATATGAGGTCCAAGGATGGTCTGACAAAGTCCAGAGGACTTCCAGAGGCTGGCTACTCTGGTGGAGTGCTAAAGGACTTCTGGAGGAGCATGGGAGAGTTCCAGAGGAACACAGGAAGTGTTCAGGAGAGTTCCCACTGCAAGGTAATACTTCTACAGGAAATAGGATGGAAGGATAGGAGGTCCAAAGGTACGGAGGGCGGAAGGTACAGAGGGCGGAAGGTACGGAGGGCAGAAGGTACGGAGGGCAGAAGGTATGGAGGGCAGAAGGTACAGAGGGCAGAAGGTACAGAGGGCAGAAGGTATGGAGGGTGGAACGTCCGAATGACAGGATGCCTGGAGGTACGAGGGAACAGGAGGTCCGGAAGGAATAGGGGCTACATCGGACTTTGTCCAATGTAGAAGCAAACAGAGGTAGACTACCCTAAGGTAGAGTCAGAGAGAACAGGGATTGGACCTAAGTCCAGAAAGAGGGTAAGTGCCAGAAAGGCAAAGCTCCGGCTTAGGGAATCAATCCCTAGGCCTGATGAGTAGGACAGACTTAGGTGGACCAAAGTCCAAGAGAGGATTGGGCAAGTCTAAGTTGATATTCAAACTAAGGAAACTACAGGAGTATCTACAGGGGTTATATACTAGAGACTATCTGAGGGGATCAATAAGCAAAGGAGCAAGGCTATGTATGAGCATGTGGAAACACATTAGTAAGTAAGACGGAACATAACTAAATGAACTTGGAGATGAAGACTCATACAAGGATCAATAAGCAAGACAGAAGAAGAGGTAACCGAAAGCTGGAAAGGCGGAGATGTCTAAATGGGGATAGGTGCAGGATGTCGGACAGAGGGTGGGAATAGGTCCGGAGATCTGGGGATCCAGAAGACAAGGTGGATAGAGTCCAGAATCTGAGATGAGGTGAAGTCCAGATGTCTTGCTGGATGGAGTGTGCATAGGGTGGATGGGACAGGGGGGTATGGATCAGGCTAGCAGTGGAGATCTGATGGTCTGGAGCTCAGGGGTAAATCTGGAGCATAGTCGATCCTGCTGAGGTGTGGAGCACACAGCAGAAGGGAATCTGGGAATGAGTTGGATATGAAGTGGGGTCCAGACATAGGCTCGGAAGGCGTGGGAATATGATGGAACATGGGTCCGGATTGTGGGATATGACAGTAAGCCTTTTTAATATTTGGTCTGCCGCTAGATACTGACTACGGCTTTTAGCTCACGCAGTATCTAGGTATTTAATACAGTTTGTTCCACCACAACTGAGGCTCACGCAGTATCTAGCTATAAAACTTTTTATGTGCCTTGTCTCACCTGTCCATCGTCATGCTAGTGTCTCTGTTTTTTGGCACCCACCCTTTTGATGCTCCCAACCCTGCTTGTTTCACACATATACACATATCTTTGACTCGTCTCGGCCTCTACCTACCGCCTCAGCCTTGTGCTTTATCTTTAGCTAGTTCACGGAGTATTCATCGGATTTTCTCGGGCTCGCGTCCGAGAAAATCCTTTTGCACTGTTTACAGTCCAAAATCCGATTCAGAATCGGGTGAAGCGCCTCCGGAGGCGCTTCGACGATTCAACGCGATTCAACGTCAAATCTGATTATCAGCGTCCGAAATCGTTTTCTGAATCGCACGCTGAATCGTCTCAAAATCGTTCACTCTGACTACCACTATTGAATTGATGTCATCTACAAACGATATTAAGTACATAATTGATTGGCAAAATCCGTGAACCGCGGTACACAACAGCAAATACTCTTCCGTCCCCAGCCGATGATCCGAATATTTGCTCCACATCACGATCATTAGTGCATTCTCTATGTGCCAATACAAACTCAGTCAACAGGATCAAACAAGTCCCAAAGATCCTCTTACATCTTCATTCAACCTCGTGGCACCACACCTCGAGGTTAGCAACCAGCATCGTTGATTGAATAATTCATCTCGTGTCTCGCTTGAAAAGTCACTCCGAGGTTCATTCGTACAACGCCTAAGAAACAAACATCAAGACGTCTCCGCCAATACCATGAGCAGTGTAATTACCCCTCGCGTCGTCCGCACCAATCAGCCAGCCCACATCGATATAACCTCTTCGGGGTGGTCGGGATCAGAAACCTTTCTGATCCGAGATTCAACGTGGGTCGAGTACTAGTACTGTTGGAAAGAACGGAGCTCGGTTCTGAGCTCCACAAAACAACAGTATCTCGCAAGATTCTTCCGTAGATACCCCTCAGATCTATGATATTTTGTCCAAGTATGCCGTCTAGTTCATTTGATAAACATTGAATCACAACTTCTTGTTTTTTCATTCAAGCTATCGTACATGTGATCGTGAGGGTGTTGCTTCACAGTACGGAAACATTGGTAGGATCTGCAATGGTTTCCTTCTTCCAACACGATACATTCGAAGCGGGAGGACTGGCTGCTTGTTAATCTCATTTACCCCATGGAAATGGTATACTTCCATGGCATGAGACTGTAACTCATGAACGAGGGAAATTCAAAGCAAAGTGCAAAATTGATGCACTGCGATCCCTAATTGCGCCCCTCTGTCCTTGTCTATACTCCATATCTATTTTTTTCATTCAAAGACCAGCTCCAACTTAAAAGATATGGGATTGATCAGGAACGTGTCGCAAATCTGAGCAAACTCCCGGGACCAGAAGGAAGCTCTCCATGCTGAAAGTGAACGACCTGATATGACGCATTCTCCATGAACTGTCCGATATCACAGGCTCACTATTTATATAGAGTTAGCAGTCGGCAGGCGGCCCGTCTCACGAAGATGTTTGGTAAAATGAAACCTGCTGGAGAGAACAAGACTTTCTAAACAAGCACCTGCCCTAGTAGCCACACACAGTGACGACATGGATCTTCTCCTATCTTCCCACAGGGAAAGATATTGAAAAGCTTCCCTGCGCCAAAAAAGCGATGTCAGAAAGAACCACTAACGTCCAGATTCTGATAGATCCTTGATTACAAGTCCACTGTGAATACAACGAAAGTATAAGCAGGAAGATGCCGCGGTGCTTCTGCTGAGCGACGCAAATACAACGTAATGCTGGGGAATAAAGCAGTAGTACTGTATGGTAAAAAGGTCCGATGGGTGAATGTCTTATCCCAAGAATATCCCGAACGTAATGGGTCTTAGATGTCTGAGACCATTGTCAGGTTACCAGCTCAGGGTGATATAAAAGCAATTAGCAAGTGGGGAGCAGAAACGTGAATTTGGTAAAACTTAATAATGTCGTCAGTGAAAGAGCATGTATCGACCAAAGAGGCCTGCACTCACATTAACCAGCCAGCAATCACTTTCGGCGTTGTTGTTGCCACACTGCTAGGGGGACGTCTTCTTCCTCGCCCCGCTCTGTGCGGGACGGAAGTGGAGGTTCTGCATGTGCTCTTGGTCTTCTGTTGTGTGGCGTTGTCATAACGGCATGAGCACTGGTCACCTTCCTGGTCTTTACTTCAGCGGGGAGGGCTGGAGGAGCGGCACCCGTAGTCGCAGTGGCAGATAATGAGCGTGTTGTGGCCCGTGTGGCTTGGACACGGCTAGTGGCAGCGGGTGACACATTCGCAGAGTATCTGTTATGGTTTTGGGCTGGTGGAGACCGCGAACGGCGTGCAGGAGCTTGCTGAGAAGTATTACTTGGAGTATGACTAGGAGGGGGCGATGGAGTTAATCGCGTACGCGACAGGGGCGGAGCTCCAGAAGTGGATGACGAAGCCCATGACTCCGTAGGCTGCATGGTGTCAGGTGGAAATTGCTGTTGATCTGCTGCCCCAGGCCCTGAGTACCCGGGGTACATGTAATTGGTCGATTGTGGCTGGACAATCTGGGGCGCATGCACTGGTGGACTTGACTGTCGCTGCATCCTTGGTGGACCGCCACCAAGTGGCGTCGGAGAGGAGGAATTATACCCGTAACTGGATCCATTGTACTGCTGTTCCATTTCTCTATGCTGCATCTCGTATTGAGGACTCTTGATTGGCATTTCAGCAACCCTTCGAGCTCCTTGCGATCCGCTGGGGGGCTTTGTAAGAGCGCCTCTCCTTTGAGACTCCTTTTTCTGTGGTTGCTGCTGAAGTTGAAGCTCTCTTTCGCGCTCAATCTCCCTCTCCCTCTCAAGCCGCTCATTCTCAACCCTCTGCCTCTCTTCCGCTTCCCGACGTTCACCCTCCCTCTCCATCTGTTCATTGTCAGGATTGGACGCGGTCGGGGCGGTAGCGGCTGGCTGATTTTGCGCTACAGGAGTCGCTGCAGTGTTCTGCGTCTTGTTAATGACACCGAGATACCAGAACATCAGATTGCTGATGAGAACCTGCTCGTACAGCGGCCTTCGAGGATTTGCCAGCTTAATATGACTTAGTCTATAGATCGCGCGCTCTACGTGGATGGGATATCGAGCATACATGCCCTGCCCGCCGGGCAGTTGTGGCGATGGCGAGGGAACATACTGTTTTGAGGATTTTGACTGGCCAAGCAAGGCAGTAGCAGCCTCTCGCCCAGACCCGTATGGATGCGCCTGAGATGCCTGTTCGTCGGGCTTTTTCTTGCTGCTGAACAAGGACCCGAAGAACCCGCCCTCCTTCTCCTTTTCTGCTCGCTGCACTTCCTTCTCACGTTCCCTGTCCTTGCCGTTCTTCTTCCCGCCTTTGTCGCTGCCCCATTTGAACAGCCCCTTGCGGTCTTTCTCCTTCTTCGGCACAAGACTTGGGGTCTTCTGGGGGAGGCTGGATGCTGCTATAGCTTCGGTAGATGATGCTAAGGTAGGTGCATCAGGGGACGGCGTCCGAGACGATTCTTCAGAAGGGGCGGTCAGAGTAAGCCTCTGGGGTTGAGGGTGATGCAAAACTATCGCATTGGTGGGGGCATCCAGGCTAGATTCAGTTTGGGTCGGTGTAGGCTCGTTATGTGCTGGGGAAAATGATAATAATGGGGCGTCGGAGTTTAGCGACGAGGTTGAAAGGGCTTCACCATCAGGTACATCACAGAGGTATGCTTCGAGGATGAGTGTTTCATCTATGAGCACGTCAGTTTGCGAAGTATGGCCATCACTTGTTATGCTTTCGTTAGAAAGTGCACGAGGTCGTCTACCTGTTTCTGTGACATCACCATGATCACTTGATGAGACGTGATCACTGGAAGACAGATCACTGGAGGTACGTGGTTCTCCCTGTGTGGCAGCACGAGGCCTGCGTCCGGACCCAAACCGATGGCCACCACCATCACCGGGCAAGGTAGTCTTCCGGATCTTAGTGCGCGCAGCTCGACGGAGAATTAGGCCGGGAGGAGGAACGATGATAGGTGCATCGGCCTCATCTGGCATGTCAGGAATATCGTCCATCCTGTCCATGGCTGAAGACAAGGGCCTTGAGCAGATGCCAGGGACGACCGGAAGTTATTCTGCATACTGACCTGAAGGAGATACATTAAGGCTTAAACTTCGCCTGAGCACGTTTCTAAGTTTTGTAGGATCGTCACTCTTTGAGGCCTCTTCTGCCAGTGTTTCTAGCCTTTGTAAGTCGCTGATAGTAAGTTGTGGTGCATTTGCGAGAGGTGTGCGATTTGGGCGAGAAGGGACGACCTTCTCATCCTCGTCCTCGACCTGGTCATTCTCTGATGGCTTGTACTGCCTGCTGAGCATTGAACGCTTGCGTCCCAAACCTGTGGAAGGAATGCTCAAAGAATTTGATCGAAGAGATCCAGCAGTGCCATCTGGGGGTGGAGTACGTGCGTGTTCTTTGAGAAAAGCGCTAAACTGGCCCGGATCGATTTCGGGATGAAGACGAGCTGGCACCCAGAAAAGATGGAAAGGATCATCTAAGCCCGCGCTTCGCTCCTCTGAGCTAGAGCTGCCTTCGTGAGAGCCGCTGCTGGAGTCACCATCTGGTAACTGCTGGGGTGCAGTGCCAGTCCAGTAGTTGGATGTTGGTGAAGTTGGAGACGATGGGTTCGGAAGATCAGGATCAAGAATAAGAGCACCTGGACCGCCTTGTGCTGTAGAACGCCGCTTTATGTCTCGCAAAGCCTCAACCTCGCGCTGAATCTCCAACTGTGAAGGCTGCATGCTTGGGAGAAGCGGGCGTCAAGAAGAAAAAGAGTGTCAGTAAGCTTGCGCGGTCGTCGTGAACAGTGCTTGGACGTCGAGGAAGTTGATGATGAAAGCCACTAGTAAGAAGAGTGGCCGAAATTGCCTTGCGGTGGTATAAATTTAACGCTTGCCAAAGCTCTCCGTTTCTTGATCAACTGAACTGGCGCGGCAGCAACGGCATGTCATCAAACTGAGTTCAAACTGGCTCAAACGCGTTCTTACAAGTCTACAAGATAGTTACATTCAGAACAAGCCAAGTTACATATCAAGCCTGAAGTTTGCTAGAAGGGGCGAGCTCAGTAGGTGGCAGAACTGCTCCGGACCCTGCTTGAACAACCACGATAAAAAAAGACCTGATACTACATGCACTCGGACCCGACGGCCGTCGAGCGCATGAGAACTTTTACGTGTCATGCTATCAATTCAACGCACATCAGAGTGTGCGTTCTGTACAGCAGCGGCTTCACGCCGCAGCTCCTGAATAACAGCCTGCATGGGTAATTGTCAGTCCCAAAACTTGCTTTTAGACCACTCGGACATTAGCATACTGCAAGGGCCTCCGGGTTGACACCACTCTCGATCATACCCACACATGTCGCGAGTGTCTCCTTATCAAGCTGTGTATTAAGCAGCTGCGAGATCTCATAGAGGGCTGTGAACCGCATTCATGAGGGTGCAATACGGCGCACGTGCAACTTCGATAACACACTGTCAAGGGTCTGCTGAGCAGCACTAATTCTGTCTGCCTCTTTAGATGACATGAGGTCAACGCCTGTTTGAAGAGCATTAGATCTACCGCTATGACCAGATGAGTAATTTTGACTTACAGGCCTCCTGGCTTGAATTCGGCGGGGGGCACTTCCAAGGGACAGAAATCCCGGAAAGGAAATAGATATTATTATATCCGTGCTCAGAGAAAGTCCGACTGCGGCAGCTTACCTTCATGGCTCCCTCAAAAACACCCAGAAGCACCTCGAGGTCAAAGAAAGAAAAAGTCTTTCACCCAGACTCCCGCAAGGCCGGTCAACTGAGCCGGGTGCAGCTGCGAAAAGCAAAACTCGCGGACGCAGCATCAAAGCGAACAAAGAAACACTCTGCTCAGGGTGCGTATCCTATGTTATATTGATGTCACGCGTCTTATGCGGTGGACCTCAGCCGATTTATACGGATTTTTCTACCATGCTATACCTCCAGAAGGCACGCTTTCCCTCGAAGAGCTACATTCCATCATTAGTAATGTATGGTTAACACGCTACGACGATGAGCTTGAGCAGGAGAGAGCTGCTCGCCGCAAGGGCCGACCGAAAAGTACCAAGGAGTTGAAGCTGGAGGAGATCAAGCTCCGTGAATCAGAACAATATCGCACAGGAATGGGTAAGATTGAGTATCATACTTCCTTGCCTATGTTGATCATATTGTGCAGATGTGCCTGATCTTACGCATGAAGCTACCGTTGAGCTATTCCGCAAATGGGACCAGACGGAAGTTGCTTACATCCAACTCCTACGTTTCATCCGAATCAGCAGTGTAGATTCTATGTCTGCAGTCGTATCAAAACAAGGGAAACACCATTCCCTCAAAGAATCAGTTCATCCACAAGCAATCGATGAAGCCATGGTCACTGATCGTGACGACACGCTCCTCACCGAACCACCATCGCGGTTCGCAAGTACGATGGTGATGATGGATGGTCCACTGTCATAGCCAAGGCACAAAATTTGAATATCAGTGTTGGCGGTATCTACCATAAAATAATTTTATATGTCCTACAGATCGTGCAAGCTAATCGGCGTACACCAACCTCTCGCTAAACTCGTATCCTCCCATCTCGGTTTCTGTGGGGCTGAAAAGTGGACTATTTGGTGTCATCAACATTCGTGGAATATCCAGCTCCCAGTTCCTTCTCAGCCTTTGATAAATCACCTGGAAGCTTGGCGACGCACCCCTCTCCTGTATCAAATGTAGTACGACCTGATATCCAGCAGTGATTTGCACAGGCGTTGGTCTTTGCACCTCCACGCGGAACCGCACCGACTTTAGCGCCGGCAAAAGTCCAGACGGGTCCTTCGTCTCATCCGTCCTGCACTTGAGTACGCCTGAATTTTCTGCATGCGTGAGGACCACGCGGACGCCCATGTTCACCAGCATTCGACGGCACTCCTCGCGTGATGTGAATCCGTCGTGCGTAGACAGAAGCTGGTATGTTACTGGCTTGAACCTGAAAACACTATCAAGCCAACGCCGTCGCGGCGTCGAGGCAAGAGTAAACGAGCTGTCAGAAAATGCGGGCGAGACAGCGGCTGGGGTGTCGCCCCCGCCCTTCTTGCGTAGCTTGTTCGGCGGTGGCTCGATGATTTGCACATGGAGCGCAGGCCGTCTGTCACCATCGTTGCTCCGCAGAGACGACTTCTTGATGATTCCGGGTCCACTGACACTGAGAGATATATTTTCCTTGTCAATCTCTCCGAACTGACTTCGTCGTTCGCGCCTCATATCTGCGTCAGATATGATCTCCTGGGGCGATGAATAGCCTCTGGTCTGCACAGCATTGTCCTTCTGACGCTTGCCGAATTCCATGTTAACCGGTGTGGGTGGAGCTGAGGTATTGCCAAGACCAGGACGGGGCGTGCCTGCAGTGCGCGCCTCCATTGCATTAAGATGTTCCACGATTTGCTGGAAGAAATGCTGCATCTTATCATCCTTGAGTTCCGGCACTTCAATCGCGGGCAAATTTGTAGAACCGAGCGTAGGTGATAAGGGCGATGTTAGAGATGTGATATATGACGACAAAGGAGAGCGGAGATCAGCCCCTGGACGTGGAGGTGTCGGCGAAGAAAGAGTTATATGAGGAGCGCCTAGTTGTACGTAGTCGCTATCGTCATTGTGCAGAGGGAGCGTGCGACCAGCTGCCCTACGCGGGGTCGGAGGAGCTGCGCGAGGAGGAAGAAATGAAGGCGCGCGTGCCAGGTACGGTGTTTGGGATGTTGTCCTGGTCATGCCTTGAGGGTCATTCCTGGTTGATTTCTTCTTGCGTGTCTTTCTGTGCACCATCTCCTCTTCCTCGTCATAATTTTCCAAGTGTTTGTCCCGATATTCAGTGAGCAGTCGGTAAACACCTTTCTGCCAGTTTGGCTCGGAGCTCTTGAGGCTAGCTTTGATGTCTCCCTCAGATGTACCGTGCCAAAGCGTGCGGAGGTTCGCGAGGATGTCTTGATCAATGTCTTCAAGATCAGAGAGAGGTCTCGCAATATCGGTGAGCCTCGGCGTGCTTGCATCGACAGACTTTGGCTTTTGAGAAAGGTAGAACGGGTGAGCGAGAATTTCAGGGATCGTGATACGCATCACAACGTCTTTCTGCAGCATCTTCGTGATAAGATCCTTGGCCAAGAGATCGATGCCGGATGGCATATCAAACTTTCCTGACTTGACTTTATCCAGCAGTGTTGGTAGGTCCTCATCATCGAACGGAAGGCGTCCCACAAGCAAGGCAAATAGAATCACGCCACAAGACCAGATATCAGAAGCGCGTCCATTGTACTCCTTTCCCATGATGACCTCCGGGGCCGCATAATGAGGGCTTCCACATGCCGTCTGGAGTAATCCGTTTTTGGAGCTGGCCTGCCAAGCTGCCATACCAAAGTCTGCAACCTTGATATTCTTGTTTTGGTCCATGAGAAGGTTCTCAGGCTTCAGATCTCGATGCGCAATGTTGAGTCGATGGCAATAGTCGATTGCGGAGATGATTTGCTGAAAATAGCCCAATGCTTCAAGGGTGGATAGCCGCCCCTTGTTGCATAGATAATCAAAGAGCTCGCCACCCTCTACGTACTCGAGAATAAGATAGAGCTCGCTGGAGGTCTCCCACACGTCGTAGAGGTGCATTATGTTTGGATGGTCGATGAGCTTCATGATCACGATTTCGCGCTCGATGCTGAGAAGCATATGCTCCGCGGAGTCGACGAGCTTGGTGATAGAGTTCATAAGGATGTTTTTGGACACAATTTTTACTGCGGCGTATTGTCCTGTTTTTGAATGTCGTGCGATCCTCACGCGGCCTAGTTGGGATCAGTGAAAGCGCATAGTTTTGCAGCAACCTAGATAAATACCTGAGCTTCCCTTGCCAATAGTCCTACCAACTTTCCATAGTCCAATCATCTTTGGGTCATCCTCGCTGCGATTCCGCCGCGGAAGCCTTGGATAATCGTCGTCGTCCATAGTGGTTAATAAGGAGGAGTATCGGGAGGCTGACAGACGAAGCTGCCAGTGAGCGCCGCAGACTCTGAGCCGAGGGCAAAGAGTAGCCAAATAGAAACAAATAACACGCTCTCGCTAGTTCGAGTCACGCGTTTTGACTTTCTTGCTGCGAACCTCCACCATCCCCTGACACTACTAGGATTTGCAGACAAGTACTACTACATTCAAGAACAACATCTTTCTTTTCTTGATTTTCTAGCATAATGATGCAGCCTACACCCGCACTGACATCACCTCCAGGCTCACCAGAACCGATTCACGATGGAGAAAACTGCACCCTACCCACCTCCCCCGCAAAACAATGGCAGTGCTCCCTTTTCAGTACTAGCCGGGCTATTTGAGAAATTATCGACAGAAAGAAAGCCCGAACGAAGACGGCGACTCTTAGATGTCTGGTTCAACGTATGTCTTTGTCCATACGAACAACACCAGTCCTGACGCTTGTGTGGTGTCAGCATTGGAGAGAAGAAATTGGACATGATCTTTATCCCGTTCTCCGCCTGATCCTTCCACAGGCACGTTTGCTGTCACTTAAACAATAATCTGGGTAAGCTGAACATGTGAGCAGAAAGACCGTGAGCGCGCTGTGTATGGCCTGAAGGAGAAGACCTTGCCAAGACCTACATCAAACTGATCCCACTCGGCATAAGAGATCCGGATGCGATCCGCTTGCTCAACTGGAAGAAGCCCACCGAAAAAGATGTTTGTATATCGTATTCCGTGACTTGAAACACATTCGTTGAGCTTTCCTTTAGAAGAGCTCTGGCGACTTCCCCACAGTTTTGTACGAGGTTGTGAGCAAGCGGTCCTCCGGTCGTCGAGGGAAGCCTGTCGGTCCATGATTGAACGAAGTCCTGGATGACTTGTCCAAGAACATGGGCAAGCGTACGGACGACGATATTTTACATACTCTCTGGCTAATGACCGCTCACGGGACATTCAGTCCAGAATTCTTCAGCGTATTTACAATCGTGCTACTGCTGAGGAACAGCGATGGATTGTACACATATTTTGAAAGGCATGTTGTTCCCTTCCATCATGGCTCCAATCATGTATCAACTTTCCAAGACATGGTTATTTCTGTGAAGGAAACGACTGTCTTTGGCGTGTTCCATCCAGATGCACAAGATCTATTCAACATCTGTTCCGACCTCAAGAAGGTTGCTTGGGAGCTATGGGATCCTTCAAGGAGGTTGAATGCTGAGGTACAACTTTTCCTGTTCGTTGAGGATTTCAGAGCTGATGTAACATAGGACAAATCCATTCAATTGTTCCGTGCATTCGCACCGATGCTGTGTAAAAGACCAACCCATAAGATCGAGGATTCGGTGAAAGAAATGCAAGGACATAAATTCATCATCGAAGAGAAACTTGATGGCGAGCGCATGCAGCTGCACAAGCGCGGAAATGAATACTTTTACTGTTCGAGGTAGGACTTGTCGCGTGTACCAATGATCTAAGTTGACCCTTGATTTAGGAAAGGAAAGGATTACACTTACTTGTACGGACAGCATGTCGGGCAGGGCAGTTGACTCCTT
>NW_024538745.1:0-31215 GCF_016647635.1 Suillus subaureus
ATCCGGCTTACTTGCCAACCATTCGTATGTTCAAGCAGGTTCAGGTCCCCGAGCCTCATTGTTGAGGCAGATTGTAATGCTGTGGTGGCGATCTAAACGGCTATCGTAGCACATCCGGGTCCGATAAGTAGTGCCTTGAGCTCCGCAAGGAGTACACCAATGACGTATCCAAAGTTGACCGATCACCACTCGCCATGAAGGAAAGCGGCCACGGATGGTATAGTACAAAGTCTAACCTCCTGTCACTCAACCCTGGAAGGCGTGCATTAGACACGGAGGCAGGAGCTCACAAGTATCCTAGATATTAGCCAATTAGCCGAGAACGCTGATGTTGCTCGAGGTAGGCCGCAGCACACAGGAGAACTTCGACTCACCTTCAAGCTCTTCGTGTTGATATGCACAACAAGTTTCCATTCGGACAGTGATTAGTGAGTCATGATTGCTCGGACCTCGAGTCGAAGTGACACAATATTGGGGAACCGAGGAATTTAAGAGGGTAGCCATATTCCTTTTCAGTGCATATTTGCACGTTCTCGTTGAATCGTCTTCTCGAACGCCCGTAAGTTATGCATGACGACCGGAAAACTTTCCGAGGAAAAGCTGAAGTCATCACCAGGCGTGAAGAAGAATTCATTTTCATGAACAGACTATCACATAAAAGGAGGCTTCGGCAATGAATAGACCTGGTTAAGATGACCCCCGAGGATCTATACACCACAAAAATGTTGTCAGCAGGTTTCGAACCGACTCCAAGAAACAGATTTTGACTCTGTTGTGGCAACCGCTAGGGAACCACTCAACTAAGATCAATTAGACGGACCTCCGAGGAAACCATCCATGAGTCAATGTCAAGGTGTGTTCCGATGGGAAAAAAAACCTGTCATTCGGCAGGTTTTGAACCTGCATAGTCCAGGAGAAACAGATTTTGATTCCGTTGCGGTAGTACCACTTGGCTAAGACCAGTTAAGATGAACCTGCAAGGAAATCATCCATGAATGAATTTTCAAGGAGCGTTCCGATAGAAGAAAAACCTTGTCGTCGACAGGTTTTGAACCTGCACTGGCACAGTCCGAGAGACAGATTTAGATTCTGTTGTCGGGACGACTTTGGCCAGGATGGAGTTGACATGAACCTCCGAGGGGCGCCGAGAAACCATCCATGAACGAATCTTTAAGGCGTTCTCCGATAGAAAAAAAACCTGTCGTTCGGCAAGTTTCGAACCTGCACAGTCCCACAGAAACAGATTTCGATTCTGTTGTGGTACCACTTGGCTAAGACCAGTTAGATGAACTGTCGACGAAACCATCCATGAGCGAATCTTTGGAAGGTGCTGCATAGCCTAGGAGAAACAGATTTTGATTCCGTTGCGGTAGTACCACCTGTTATAAGACCAGTTAAGATGGGCCTCCAAGGAAACCATCCATGAGTGAATTTTCAGGGAGTGTTCCGATAGAAAAAAAAAACCTTATCGTCAGCAGGTTTCGAACCTGCACTAGCACAGTCCAAGAGACAGATTTAGATTCTGTTGTTGGGACCACTTTGGAGTTGACATAAGCCTCCGAAGAAATCAACCATGAACGAATCTTTAAGGCGGGTTCCGATAGAAAAAAAGCATGTCATTCGGCGAGTTTCGAACCTGCACATTCCCACAGAAACAGATTTGATTCTGTTGTGGTACCACTTGACTAAGACCAATTAGATGAACCTTTGACGAAACCATCCACGAGCGAATGTCAAGGTGTGTTCCGAGAGAGAAAAAAACCTTGTCGTCGGCAGGTTTCGAACCTACCCTGCGGGCCCATCCAGGAGAAACAGATTTCGATTCTGTTGCGGTAATCACTTCGGCCAGGACGCTTCGTGCAAGTTGCAATCAACCTCCCAAGAACTGTCCATGAGTGAATATCAAGGTATGATAAGACATTTGTCGGCAGGTTTTGATCCCGCACCACCCATGATTTCTGTTCTGGTGCCGGTTGGCTGGACTACTTAGGATAGACCTCGAATTCGAAGGATCCACCCATGAGTGAATGTTCAAGCTTCAAGGTGTGGTAAAAGGAAAAGATTGTTGAGCAGGTTTCAAAGCTGTAACACATTAATATGTCCTGTCACGCTTACCACTTGGCTTAGCTTGCTAAGACTGGTCAAGATGGACGTCTGTAGTACGACTCCCGAATCGAAAATTTGACAGTAAAATCACATAAGATTAGCAGTCATTTGCCAACGCAAAATGAAATAAAAAGACTAGTTTCAATGGACACAAGACATGCCAGGAATAAGCAAGTCGGGGGTTGACGCCGGCGCCATCATGATATTCAAGTTGCCATTAATTATTAATTCTCACGGGGTCAAAACGCACAGCCACAATTATGAACTTTGTGGTACAAGGTAATAGGTTGA
Organism: Suillus subaureus; assembly: GCF_016647635.1. Lineage (NCBI taxonomy): Eukaryota > Fungi > Basidiomycota > Agaricomycetes > Boletales > Suillaceae > Suillus > Suillus subaureus. Next base: position 2,398 of record NW_024538745.1, read on the forward strand.
ACGTATGAAAAGGAGTGGCAATGCTTGGAATTCAGCAAAAATGATTACAGTAAACTGTATATTCGACTGGTATTCTTCTAATGGTCATATCGATCATGCCGAATTTGATCAGTCTACGAGAACAGTTTCTTGTATGACTTCTTCTCCCTCTCTCTTTTTTCCTTCTTCTTCTGCCTCACTTTCGCGAGCTCCCCCAGGATCGCTGGGTCTTCAGGTGCAAGCTGACTAGCAGCAACAAGATCCGCTTCAGCTTCGTCTTCCTGCTTCAGAATTACATGTGCTGACGCCCTACGATAAAGGGCCTTGGCTTTATCTGGGCTGCTCAGCTGCAGACGGTCCAAAGCTCGCGTGGTATTCTTTACCGCAGTTTCGGTGGCTGCTGGTTGCGTGCGTAGCGCAGCAAGTGCCGAGTTCAATAAAAGGGGTGCAAGAAGCGATTCATAAGAGTCCTTAAGCTCCGGTGGAGAGTTTTCCGGTAATACGGGATGCACATCTAGGTACCTTATCGATTCTGACATTTTGTTAATAACGTTGGCGAGAAATGTTTGTAGGATTACTCACTGAGGTACGTTTTGAGTGCAAGTTCAATTTGCCCATCCTTGAAGAGCTTGTTACCGAGCTCGCGGATTTTACGTGCAATATCCAGCGCAACCTCGGGATTCTGCACATCGGAATCGTCGTCTTCGGGGTAGTCCTCGTAGTCGTCACCAACAGTTGTCTCGGAAGCCACCAGGGAAGGGTCATCCGGTGAGAGAACGCCACAAGCAGATACAACGATGGGGGAAGTGGGAACATCTCCAGACGCAGTAGGGAAGTTTTCGATTGTACGGACTATGCATAGCATGGTAAGCAAATCATGGAAAAAAAGGAAGACAGGCGCTTGGGCAATATATCATACCTATTGACTTGCCCTTGATTACTTCACCGAAAACTACGTGCTTGTCATCAAGATGGGGTGTTTGGCTCACGGTGATAAAGAATTGCGAGCCATTAGTGTCTTTTCCTGCATTTGCCTGAGAAGTCGATTAAAATCACTCTCCTAAATGAAAACTGAGGGGGAATTCTACCATAGACAGTAAGAAAGGTTTCGTGTGTTTCACGGGGAACGCCTCATCTTCAAATCTTTCCCCGTAAATTGATTCCCCTCCGGTGCCTATGTAGACAATGAGTTTGTAATATCCAGACGTAGTTCTAGGACTCACCGTTGCCCGCCGTGAAGTCACCGCCTTGACACATGAACCTAATTCATTGTATTAGTCTTCATTGTGACCTGAGGTGAAGGCTCCTACCCTTGATTACGCGGTGAAAGCCAGATCCAGCGAAGCAAAGAGGTTTGCCAGACTTTCCGACACCCTTTTCACCCGTACACAATGCACCTGGAAACATTAAAACTCTGACGCGATTGACCAAGCATCTGAGAACTCACGAAAGTTTTCAGCTGTCTTGGGTACCAAGTCCGCATATAGCGAGAATACGATACGCCCAGTGGGCTTACCGCCGATGGTGATATCAAAATAAGCGATGGGGCGCTCTGCAGGTGCTTTAGACATGTCGCGCTTAATGGCAAACAAACGAATTCAAGAACAGTCAGTAGGGATTCAACAGCGCTTGTAAGTCACGAGTTATAACAGATCGGATGCTGTAAGAGTGACGAACAGTTGTTTCTGGCAGTTTCGAGAACCATCATGATATCGATGCGGCCGATATGATCACGACCCATCAATTTATAATTTTTGCTAGTGAAGCAAGTCCAAAAGCTAGCTGCATTCTACGGATGACTTCTAGTAGATGCCATTCGACCTACGAGCGCAGTTCAACTCGCATATTTTCTACGTTCAGTGGTTCGAGATCAGATTATAATCCCGTCGAGAATCCAATCAGTGTGTCACGGTGCAGTGACAATGAACCAGAGTGACGCACGTGCGTCAACTTACTAACCTGAAGTTGACCGACTCTTTGAAATTTCATGCACATGCCATCACAGTATAGAGGCTGGCGATGCTACAGACCTTGTGCGAGAGTTTAAGCAATACAGTGCGTGTCATCCCGCTTATAAGTTATACTTATCTTCGACTCTTCAAATTTCACACTTTACATGCACAGTTCACAACTTGAATCCGACTTATTTCCAAAATGCAGAGCTGAAACCTAGCTTGCTTTTGCATAGATCTTGAATGCAGTCCGTCCTTCAAACCTCATTGGTTCCTTGCGCATACTGGAAGGTCCTCGGAATGAGGACAGTGTTTTACTTGATGCATGTCCACAAGGGACAGGTATGGACAGGTCAACTGATCAGGTCGATGCCTAAAAATATGCTTTACTATAAAGTTCGTGACTTAAGACTGGCGTGGTTCGCATGCTTCAAAGGGTTTCAGCTCCCAGGCACTAGCAATACAGACTCTTATCTTCCGCAACAGCGAACTTTTGCTTCTACTTGAATTTGATGACTTTCAAGGCGTCCAGTGTCACTTTGCCTGATCTTTACGAGGCCTCAATTGTAGAACTTCAAGATGGTCTGGTCAAAGGACACTTCACTAGTGTTCAACTTGTCAAGGTAGACCCCTGCTCCATACACATCTGATGCAGTGTCTAATCAGCCACAGGCTTACTTTGGCAGGATCGAAGAAGTCAACTTGAAGGGTCCTGCATTACATGCAGTCATCGAGACCAATCCAATAGCCTTATCACAAGCTGCAGCCCTCGACAGTGAACGGAAAGACAAAGGCGGCCGCGGGCCATTACACGGAATACCATTATTGTTGAAAGATAACATTGCTACGCTGCACGAAGAAGGTGAGATTCTCTGCATTACATGTGTACATGCTATACTTGTGTTATACCAATAAATTGATGTCCGGATGAGGAATGAACACGACCGCAGGTACATTCTATGCTATTGTCTGCCATTTTGCAGATCACAGCTTTTGGATGTATCCTAGGCTCCTGCGCACTACTGGGTTCTGTCGTTCCTCGAGACGCGTTTGCTGCTGCAAAATTACGTGAAGCTGGGGCTATATTCGTAGGAAAAGCGAACCTCTCCGAGTGGTCTGGTATGAGGGGCGAGTGGGGTCATTTAAAGGGACAGGTTCCCAATGGCTTGTCGGAACGTGGGGGACAAACTCTTTCCCCCTACTACCCGAATGCACATCCATCTTCTTCGAGCTCCGGAAGTGGCGTTGCAATGGCTGTTGGTCTAGCAGCCGGGTCCCTTGGCTCAGAAACCCATGGCTCTATCGTCTATCCAAGTAGCAGGAATAATGTTGTGGGCATCAAGCCCACTATCGGGCTGGTATCTCGCTCAGGCGGTAAGGTTTCTAGCGATGGCTTTTCCGATTCCCTATCTGATGATGAACGCCAGTAATACCAATCTCATCTCATCAAGATACTGTTGGCCCGATGTGTCGCTCTGTCACTGACGCTGCCCTATTGTTGAATTTCATCGCTGGGCCTGATCCTCGAGATGAAGTTACTTTACACCAGCCAGGGATAGTCCCAGACTATATGAAAGCACTCGACAAAAATGCCCTTAAAGGCGCTCGTCTTGGAGTGCCTCGTTCCTTCATCCGCAATATCAAGATAATTGAAGAGGCGTTTAACTCATCTCTTGACGTCTTCCGAGCTTTGGGCGCGGAAATCGTCGACCCTGCAGACTTCCCGGATACAAAAGAGCTACTGACATCGAAGGCAGAGAAGCGGGTACTGGACGTAGACTTCAGAGTTGATCTTAACAAGTACCTATCAGAACTTGTCGACGTTCCGACAGGCGTCAAGACTCTCGCTGCTCTGATAGAGTACAACAAGAAACGCGCAGACCTAGGTCTTCCACCACCATTCTATAAAGATCAATCGCAGTATGTCGGCTCATATCTCATACGCGATATGCTTTTTAACAGGATATCTAGATTTATCCAATCGGAAGCTGCACAAGTTGATGATGCCTACTTTTCAGCACTAGCCGAAGATTTCGACTTGGGACGCACGAGAGGAATTGACGCCACTCTGGCCCAGTTTAATCTCGATGCCATACTTCTACCGACCGATGGACATGCACCGGGACCTGCAGCAATTGCAGGGTATCCGTTGATTTCAGGCTAGTACTTCTGACTGCGATCTTAACGCTACTTAATGTTATCCGGTATTTAGTGCCCCTCGGATTTCAGCCAGATGACGTTGAATTACTGCCTACGATGGCATCCTCAGTTTATACGCAAGCCCCAGGACTTCCGTTTGGAATTGTCTTTATGGGAACCGCGTATAGCGAGTTTAAGCTCATCGGCTATGCGTATGCGTTTGAGCAGGCTACCCACGTGAGACATCAGAGAAGGGCCTATGACGACGCGATTCCTAGAACCCAATTAACGGACGTTATGTCCCAGCTGTGAACGTGGCTTTAATATCGCACACTTCCATATGCATCAAATAAGCGAGCTACCTTGGATGGATGGATTCTGGACATCGATGCACAATCCATGTTTTACTAGAAATATTAGTTTCACTGTCTACTTAATGTCTGAAGCACTGGCTTAGGCGCAGCGACTTTGAAAAGAACCGCCATTTCCTCGCTCCTTCCCAACTTTTTATTACGTTTCGCTGATCACCACCCACCACTCCCAAGTGAGCAAGCACCTCAATATATCCTTGCAACACATGCTGACCACACACGCCAGAACAATGCTGGTGAGAAGGTCTTGCGCATGTAAATGGCAACTTGAAAACTCAAAGCATTCAAACCAGTGCTCGTATACTTCGAACGTCGGATCCATACGTGGTGTCGATAGCTCTTATTCCGTGACTCGCAAAAGCAGCTTTGTGTTTTCACTGATTCCCCATGTGCCATTACAGCCTGGGGATATTATTGGCCATGGACCAGAGATATGTATGTGGGACTCGAAACTGTGCCTCAATATACCTCAAGGCTCTTGCTTCTGCATTGGCTGCTGGCACTTTCCTGCGATGAAGACCGTTCTGGATCTCTCTATTCTGCCAACTCTTGATTCCCTAGCGTCACCAAAGCCATTGTCGAGGTAGCTTCTCCTACAGAAGGGGCCAACAAATGGTTCGGTGCCTTTGTCGACGCTGTTCGCACGAGTGACATAGCTTCAACTGCCGACCTCTTCCACGAAACGGGATCCTGGAGAGATGCTGTTGCCCTTCCATGAGATCTTTGCAGGCTAAGAGGCAGGAATGAATTCAGGAACATTTTCGACGCACGGCTCGAGGCGACTGGCCTCACAATTCTTCAATTGAGTGAGGAAACGCGCAAAGCGCCTGCTCATGTCGTGCCGCTTCTAGACCTGTCGTTTATTTCACCTTGTAGCGGGTAATCCCAAGCGGCCCGGGTTCCAAAGTGACTTGGAAGGGCGCATGCTCTGTTAACACGCTGAAAGTATTTCCGGCTTAGGCACTGTTCAAACGTATTGCTCCCTGTATACATGCCTGTTGATATACGTTGTTATTCTTTCTAGGCCGGCATCTTTCGCAGTTAGACGATTTTCAACGGAACCTAGGAAGAGAGATGAAAAAATGAGTTAGATCTTCCTAGCGGTAATCCGGAGATACTTGTCCTTGGAACTAGTCGGTGTGGCTTGCAAGCCACATGTCTACCTTTGTGATCGAACATAATGCGCGGGTGGGAGACAATGTATGTTTATCCTCGATCTCATTCAACCCAATTTTGATCGGACGTCTTATTTGAGGCAATATTCTAAGTCTTTCGCTAACTCATCCTTACTCATTTTACACGCAGATTCCCCTTCACCTCAGCCTTGCGTCGAAAGTAAATCTCCCAGCAAGCCTTATCAAAGTTCATTCATTCAGCTTGATGACTGGTTTGAAGGCTGCGCTCATTTCCTGGACCTGAACGTCTGGCCATTGTCTAGTGTCGTGGAAACAATCTGGGATGACGCCACAAAATCTTGGAATGTGGTCATTGATCGTGGAGCAATGTCACATCACTCGAAGGTCAAGCACATTGTCCTGGCCACGGCGACAGCATCCTCCGATCTTGATCTTGATAGGATAGTAAGATACTTGACGAGTCTATCGAAGAATAAATCATTGTTAAACGAAACATCACACAGAACTGCTATTCCGATGGGGTATTTCATGTCGGAATGCAAGTTTGGCTCTGGCTATGTTGTTGTAGGTGCATGCAACTCAAGTAGGATTTCGATGACATCGTGGGGCGCATAAATAAATAATTCTATATGATGACCCCATTTTCAGCGCATGATATCATGCTGGATCTATATATGCAACCATGACGTTGATGTAACTATGTCAATTTGGGAAAACTTCCAGTATATCCTCACATTCACCCCAAGCAGTATACAAAGATCTTCCACATCTGTTGTGTCGTATCATGCGTTGGCAGCTGGACATGCAGGCGAGCATTATTTACATTCTCAGCTCACCACAATTGTTTACTACAAGAATAGTCAATTACAATGATGAATTCCCGGTGAGCTTGCTCACTCGGGTCCTTGTTGCCTTGTTCAATGCAAAAGTCGATGACACAACGGTATCCGGGACAATCAGTGACAGGCGAGTCATACTTCGTCCGTCGGAAACATTGCGAGCTTCCACGATATTTGATATAATAAAGGGCTTTGCTCGAGGGACTCAAGCGCATTGGATTCCAAACGAATCTGTCTCCTGAAGGAGTTAGTCCTGGTGCCTTGGTTTACGAACGCGGGGGAGGTTTCTATATCAGTACGCTCTCGCGTACCTAGAGCGGCAGCATATTTCCCCAGACATTGCCAGTGGTGCAAGTGATAGACCCATAGATAGTAGCATCAAGCTAATTAGGTTGGACGCTTCACCACACATGGCTTGATATTAAATGGTGGAACGGAGCTCCAAGCCGACGTAGTAACAGGGTATGTGCGCGGTTCTACCGGAGGCGGAAGTTCCTGAGGGTGATTTGCAGCTTTGGCGACATGCATGATAGCGTGAGGTTGGTGTGCAACAATGAAATTGCGCAGAAAGTCGGGCCCTTATTTTGGTTGGCGATGACGGCGAATAACGTGGTGTCTGGAAGCATAGTAGACACGCGGCTTTTTGGGTTGTGGCCGGTACACGACCTCATTAATAAGGAAACGATCTTGCATGCTTACGGGCACCAGGAGGCCTATCACAAGCACGCGTTCGAAGCATGCACCTAGCCTTACATGAGTCACACTCTGAGCGTTATATGACTTCTCGCTCACGATCTAAAAGAGATTAAAGTGCGCTTGAGGTGCTTGTTCAGGCGCGAAGAACTCAACTTTTAAGTTAGGTTCGTGGGGTGATCGTCATCGGGCGAGCGCATTTTGGGGCAATACCCAACCCCCAAACCCTGTAATATTTTCTCATCTCAAGTTGACATTGCTCCACGTTGAGTGTCGCCTCGTATCTGTTCGTGATTCATCGTGTCCATTCCGTATTTCAAAATTCTCGTGAGCAGGGCACGAACTAGGTCGCGGATTAGTATGAATGTTCTAATTTCCCATCCAGACACTACTACTAAAAATGACCATTCTCCATGATGATGTAGCGGCGGCACTAGTAGCGGATGAAAGGGGAGCTAGACGTCAGGGCTCCATCGTAATCTATAAACGTGTCGCGGCGGCAACATGATAAGGGCTGATAAGACCCTAGTGTTGCAGCATCCTTCATAACGAGTCTTAACATATCCTTGAGAATTCGTGTTCTGCGAGCGTTGATGTCCATTGTCGATCGACGGAAAGGTGGACGTACTGAGGAAGCGAACAAGATGTCGTGGGAATAAAAAAATGCAATCTATATTTCCGAAATGAATTACGTCCGCCCAAAAAGTAAATTAGGAAATATTATTATAAGAAACTGGGATTTCCATGTTCAATTTGAGCTGTGCTCGTTTCTGTTAGCCAGTTAGCCAGCCAGGTAGTGCCTTGCCTAGCACGTCCTTTTCTTTCTCTTTCTTCGTGGTCTCAATTTCCGTGCTTCTCCTTTAACAAGTAGGGTGTACTCCCTTGACTGCTTTTCGTCATGAGCGTCCTTGTACCCACCAAGTTTCCCAGCGTCGCCGCTGTCATGCTTGCCTGCGCTGTATCTTTCGTTTGCCTGTTGCTTGCACGCATATTGTATTCCTTTATGCGCCTCTGGTCTTGTCATTCTCTATCAACAGCATCCAACGAGAAGACCCCTGCTTGGTCCTCTTTGTTGTCGCTAACCAACACATGGAGTCGGTCTTTGCAGCATGCTCTCCCAGCATCACTGCCCTTTTCTTTGACCATCCCGGAGAAACCATCGCCTGAAGTTGGCACAGGAGCAGGCGTAGGACTTTCGCACAAACGTTTGGAATATCTTCCTGGCAATTGGCGATTGTGTCGACCAGTTCCTCAATTCCAGCCACCACGTGAGTCACGAATTTCTATCGGTTTCTGTGTTGCAATACTAACTTATTGCATTATAGCACCGGCCGTGTATCAAAATCCTGCGCCTCTCTCCATGGCAAAGCTGATCATGTCACGACACGTATGTAGTGCTTTTTCATCTAGTAGTTACGATCACTGACGCCTTGCGCAATTTAGACCTTCCGCCGCCCCAATCCAAACCGCCCACGGAAATTGTCTACCGCATCCTCATCCCGCCCGCCACAGCCCACCTCCCACCTGTTCCATTCCATAGCATAAACATAAATAATACTTCATTCCCGCGCCAAGATAACACCGCATTTTAGGGTGTGTGGATGGGCTGCACACTCTGGCCGGAAATAACTTATACCTCACCCACGCTAATTCACGAACAAATCTCAATGGATTGGTCACTCATAGTCCACTGGCATGAGCTCTGACGATATACCACGGTATCTACGTGTTTATTTATGATTGGACTTACGTAACTCAAGGCAGAGAAGACACTGACAAACGGTTTTTCACTTCTATGTACACACTGGACGCACTTTCGAACTTTGCTTTGCTTATACTTTTTTATACTTTCGATCCTTTTATCTTTTACTATCTTTTAGTCTTTGTTCCATGAACATACCGTTATCATCCTATAGACGGCTTGCCGTTTGTCGAGGACTCGTAGCTCATGCCAAGCAAAATAAGATGTTTTCGCGTTTTCCGAGCTGCACTGAGTCAGATATTCTATACCTTTGATCTTCCGATTCATTAGCATGTCGGACCCGGGCAGATACATGCTAGACGACACGCGCTCAACCTGCCGCGGCAGTCACGGACCACTGTGGCAGTGTCGCCAACGTCCTCAAGTTCAAGTTGCACATTAAAATGTGGATTAAATCGTCATCCCGATGTTCACGCAAGCCGGATACTAAACATATCGATGGTGTTCGACCGTGCTTGTGCGGCGTGCCAGGCCAAACAAAGGTTCAGCATTGCTGCAGTCGCCCTACTGGTCTCTAGATCAGTCAAATATATCAGTCCTGGAAGTGACTGGCATAAGAAAGGGCATGAAGACTCAACTCCCAGCAATAAAGTTCATACCCTTTCTTATGAAACTTCTGGTCTCGGCGCTGGGCGCCGCATCGAAGCACATCGAAGCACTCGTGACTCCAGGAGTCAAATTTATCTCTAGTCCCACACCCAGGGTCTCTATAGTACGATAGAGAGTCGGAAGTCCGAGTCGTTGTATCAATGGAAAATAGTTCAAAGAACCGCGACTGTGTGTCTGACCCCAACCCATTCGTTACCTCTCTAAATCTTTTGGTGCCCCCTGTGCACAACGCCTAGAGATATGCCCAATCGCGATGTTTTCTCGGAGAATGCGTTCCCTGATTTATATGAATCCGGAATTCCTGACCTTCAGAAGGGTCTTGAGCTGAGGCACTTTACGAGCGTTGATCTTGTCAAGGTAACTTACTATTAACTAATTGGTTTATTTCGTTACGATTCACACAAATACAGGCTTATCTCGCAAGGATTGATGAAGTCAATCTGAAGGGCGCAGCTCTCCATGCAGTCATCGAGACGAATCCGAATGCTTTATCTCAGGCCGCAAGACTTGATTTCGAGCGCGAGTCTAAAGGGAGCAGAGGCCCACTGCACGGCATCCCTTTACTACTGAAAGACAACATTGCTACACAACATGGAGAAGGTACACAACTATTAATGATGTGTGTTCGGTATGCTGATACTCCTGAAGGGATGAATACTACCGCTGGTACGATATCCAAGAACGTTTAGTTCTGGGTTAAATATTTAGCGAGATTAGGCTCCTATGCTCTCCTGGGTTCCGTCGTTCCGAGAGATGCATTCGTCGCTGCAAAGCTCCGCGCTGCTGGCGCTATCCTTCTCGGAAAGGCGAACCTTTCTGAATGGGCAAACTATCGCGGCAAGGTTCCAAACGGCTTCTCAGGTCGTGGAGGTCAGACTCTTTGCCCCTATTACCCGAATGGGGATGCATCTGGATCGAGCTCTGGGAGTGGGGTTGCGATGGCCGTCGGTCTTGCTGCTGGCTCTCTAGGCTCAGAAACGGATGGTTCCATTGTTTCGCCGAGCAGCAAGAACAATGTGGTAGGCATTAAGCCAACAGTAGGGCTTGTTTCTCGGGCTGGAGGTATTTACTCTTTCAATCCTGCTTTGACAGTTGGTTGAGTCTCTTTAGTGATACCTATCTCATCGCATCAAGATACAACTGGGCCTATGTGTCGGTCAGTTACAGATGCAGCCATTTTGCTCTCCGTTATAGCAGGACCAGATCCTCGAGACGCTGCCACGTTGCAGCAACCTGGTGTTCTTCCTGACTACATGAAAGCGCTCGATCTGAATGCTCTGGCAGGCAAACGACTGGGAGTGCCGCGGATGTTCCTGCGCGACGGTGAAGCATTTGAAGCAATTCTGGAAACTTTCAATGCTTCTTTAGATACCTTCCGGGCTCTCGGCGCGGAGATAGTAGATCCGGCTGATTTTCCCTGTGCCGAGGAGATGAAGCAGTCGCAAGCAGAAACACTCGTGCTGCAGACAGACTTCAAGGTTGATCTGACCGAGTATATTTCGGGGTTATCTGAGGTTCCTACTGGCGTAAAGAACCTCGCAGATTTGATCGAGTTCAACAATACCCACGCGGATTTAGAGCTTATACCACCATACCATGACGATCAATCTAGGTGGGTTCACAAGCTGGCGGTGCTAAGGAGTTGCTCACTCTGATACAAGGTTCATTGCTGCCGAAGCCACGGAAAAGAATGACGCGTATTATGCAGCTTTAGCTGAGGATTTCGATTTAGGCCGGAGACGAGGCATTGATGCAACTCTCCAAAAATTCAATTTGGACGCAATCATTCTTCCTACTGATGGTACGTCGATTATATACTTGCGTCAATTCCGGGATCTCAAATTTCCTCAGGGATCGCCTCAAAACCTGCAGCGATTTCTGGATACCCTATAATCTCAGGTGCGAACCCCCATTTTCACGACAGTTCATTTGACTAAATCAAATGCTTAGTTCCGCTGGGCTTCCAGCCAGATAACGTTGAGGTATTGCCAGTTCCCGCTGCACCACTGCACACGCAAGCTCCGGGCCTTCCGTTCGGGATAGCCTTTATAGGCACCGCATACAGCGAATTCAATCTTATTGGCTTCGCCTATGCGTTTGAGCAGGCTACGCGGGTCCGTTTGAAGAGAAGGGCCTATGCTGAAGCAATTCCTACGACGCAGCTGAAGGATGTGCTTTCTATTTGAACAAAGACGGAGTATATGACTGGCACGTACAACAACTATGTATTTTTTTTCCAACCATACCTAGGTTCATCGTGATATTGTTCCAGATGTTGGGTATATATACAATCAAATGAGCACAAGCCATAACATCAGTGGTAATCCGTCGAACAGATTTCAAGTCAGGGGTAAACACCATGAATCACAGGATTCATCCGAGTCCTGTGCCATCTGAATCTATATTAATATTGTACATGGGGAGATATCGTGACGGGGCCCGTAAAGGACTTCGACGAAACTCGCGGATGCGATTCATGATCGAAGACTTCTTTGGCTTCCAAATCACCATATTTTGAATTATCACCGGGGATCAGTGGCGTCACCTGAACTCGGCCGAATCTAGGCCATACTGAATCGTTGGCACGGATCGAGCAGCCGATTGCGCCTTTTACATATATCAGGAGCATAAAAACGAAGAGAAAATATCAAATTTTAGGATAATTACGACTAGCAATTCACTAGCGCTAGCCTGATGAGTCGTGGTAAGCAATGGCAACCAGCTCAAAGGCCACACTTACAATTTGATTCATGCATGGCGGTCTGAGTATTTCATTTCCAAATGGCCCTAGCGGAGCACAGTTGTAGTCAGCTGCGCAGCACACCAGAAAAGCTGCTTCATTTCCACATGGGTGAGAACGAAACCTGATTGTCGTTTAGCGGTCGCTATCGCGCTGTCAAAGAGGTACTCAGTGATACCCCTACTTTGATGGCGTGGGCTTGGGCTCCTCGTGTCACTCCTCATACAGGAGTAACGAACGTCACTTATTGAAGTTGACTGCGGGAGACTACGTGTCACCTAACGTATGTCATATCCAACAAGATGGAACCGAAAATTACCATATCCTAGTGTTTTTCCGCCAATAGAATATCAGGGACTGAGCAAGTCAAATCTGGGTTCTATTGGCAACCAGCTGGCATTGTAAATGCCATCTGTAGGGGTATTTCAAAGTGAATAAGTTCTGCACAGAACACTGAGTATGCAAGACATAAAAGCAAGCGGCCGTCATCCTACCTTCCCCGTCAGATTTATTTTCGAGATTCTAAACCACATCTCACAAATAATGCGTTTCTCCATCGTTCTCGCTGTTCAATTTGTTGCTCTGACAGCGTCAAAGTCTCTCAGTGCTGACCATTGACTGTGCTATTTTTGCGGCTCAACTGCAGATTGCTGTAAAGGCAGTGTATGCGAGAAAGTATCCGACTACCAATATGAAGGTGGTGTAAGTATCACTAGTTCTTATCCAGGATTTGACACCATGACTCACTGGCGTGATAGTCTGTATACGTATTTATGTGCGTGGTCCAGTGAGCTACAGTGAGTTATGTTTCAACTTTTGCATTGATGCAGTATGGTTGATGTCGATGATACGACACGTTCATTGCAGAGTTACTTCTGAATAAATTTCACTGCTGCTCGAGCAATGCAGAACTTGGAATAAAGGAACATCTCAAACACTAGAATGCATCACATATGACTGAAGTACTTGCCACTCATTAATTTACGCCTCGGCGTAAGCTTATAGGATATAAAAGCATGACGCGCAGTCCGACTGAATAACCCCCCAGGAAGGATTAGAGTTGCAAGCTGTCCCTAGAACCCAAATTACTTTGTATTTGCGTGTAGGGTTACACATGTAGCCAAGCGAAGCAAGTACTTGGGCTACCAGTTGGTATAGGTTCGAGACGCGTCCGAAGCATGCGCAGTGCCCCAGTTACGTGTAAAATAACAATTCGATATTGGAAGAAACACCCAATAAAGGTTTGAGTGATGACATCATTTGTCCTGCATCGTCCAGCCAGTTCGTAGTGATCAAACGTTGAACTCGAGGAGGAGCGTGTGCAAGGCTCTGTAAGCACGTTAGCTCAGCTGGTACTGTGCGAACCCCAATTACATACTGTTAACGCTTACATTTTGGTTGCGTGGCGATCTCTCGTCCCACCTGGACATCCAAATCATGACATTGCGTTCAGTGACATTTCCCTTGGGCTCAAAAGTCGATATGACAACTTGCATACCAGCGAGGATCTCAACGAGGCCATCAATTCGTAGCGTGAATTTTTTCAGTTAAAGCACCGCTCGACCATCCAGAGCGCCATGTAACTCTTTTCAACTTGAGTAGAGCACTCAGCACTCGTTTCACGCAAACTCAGACATTGAAGAGTTCATTGGTCTCTGTCAAGATTCATAGGTGGCTTTGCCTCCACTGCACCCAAGCAGATTTCTTAACTACATCATGATGGTGCTCCAGGAGACCCATCTGTTTCGTTATCAGACGCGGTACAACTCTACCGATTTGTCACTCGCAGTGGAGAACTTTATACGAGCGTCAAAATTCCATACTCAAGGCTTTCCAGAATGCATCATAGAGGTTATTGACTGGGCTCGCCAAGCCGAACACCATCAACATGACTCTGCCCTCGAAGCATACCAGATGTGCTTGGAGTTTTTCGACGATCATGTGTTCACAATCTTCGATTACCTGAATGCTGCAACCGCTTTTCGTGGTGCTAGCTCACCAACTTTCGGAGCTCAGCAAGTGCCTCTCTGAGTTTCAGGGTTCAGTAGGCATAGACCAAACTGCAATTGATCGGGCAGCAACCTCATGGAGCAGTGGGAGGTTGCTGTGGCTGAATTCCGCAATCTTCAAGGTTTCATCGCTTCCTGCTCATTCCGTCTTACGAAGACTTGCAAGCGGCAGCGCGCCATGGCGGAGTCAACATCCTCATTGCGAACATATACTCGTGCAACGCCGTCATTGTCCCAACATCAGGGGAGCCTCATCATGCTCCCTTTCTGTCTCTTACTCTCGCAGGTCTCAAGACACTCAAAGACAACGTCGTTAGGGAAATACGGCACGTATCTCTTATGGGCCCAACGGAGCCGAGGACGGAGTTGTGAGTCCTCTTGCAGACGGTATGGGTCGAGACTATGCTGCCTATTGTCAAGGTCCTCTGACATGATCTCAAATTTCGGCGTCGCTCCCGAATTTGGCTGCGTCCAATGGCAGCCTTCATGTCCCTTCCTGTACAAGTCAGCTGATAAACTCTATGGTCACCAGGCTCGCGCAATCAAATGTATAAAAATACGACTTATCAGAATCCTGGACAGCGAACTGGTGACCATAGACGGAGGAGTTCACGTCCACGAAAGGGTCTTAGCTCCCACTTGCATTGCAGACTCTTATCAGTGACCGTCTTCTCGTAACAAACCTGGGCATAACTCTTATCTCCAAGTTCTGCAATCATGACTTCCAACGCTTTCAGTAGTGCTTTGCCTGATCTTTACGAAGCTTCAATTGCAGAACTCCAAGATGGTCTAGTACAGGGACTGTTCAGTAGCGTTCAGCTTGTGAAAGTAAGTTGCTACATGAGCACATACCCGATGCCGGCTTTACTACTGAGTGATTACAGGCCTACCTTAGTAGAATTGAAGAAGTTAACATCGGAGGTCCTGCATTGCATGCAGTCATAGAGACCAATCCGAAAGCCTTAACACAAGCTGCAGCCCTTGACGCTGAACGAAAAGAAAAAGGCAGCCGTGGGCCATTGCATGGAATACCATTATTGTTGAAAGACAACATTGCTACGTTGTACGAAGAAGGTGAAGTACTCTGTTACATACATGCAACACCAGTAGATTGAGACCCAGATGAGGAATGAATACTTCTGCAGGTACATCCTGCGCTACTGGCTGCATCTAGTAAATCTTAAATCTTTGTGGCTCCGTTCTAGGTTCCTATGCGCTGCTGGGCTCTGTTGTTCCTCGAGACGCATTTGCAGCAGCAAAATTACGTGAGGCTGGAGCTATATTCATAGGCAAAACGAACCTGTCCGAATGGGCTGGTGCGAGGTCTATCACACTTCCTCGTGGATTCTCAGGGCGTGGGGGGCAGACTCGTTGTCCGTACTATCCGAACGCTGACCCATTTGCTTCGAGTTCCGGGAGTGGTGTTGCGATGGCTGTCGGTCTGGCAGCTGGGTCTCTTGGCACAGAAACTCGTGCCTCTATTGTAGCCCCAAGTAGCAGGAATAATATTGTGGGTATCAAGCCTACTGTCGGGCTGGTATCTCGCTCAGGTGGTAAGTCTTCCAGTCATGGTTATCAGTCGCCCCTCTGACAACGGCGAATGCTAGTGGTGCCTTACTCATCTAATCAGGATACTCCTGGTCCGATGTGTCGCTCTGTCACCGACGCCGCCCTGTTGTTGGCTTTCATCGCCGGGCCTGATCCTCGGGATGAAGCTACTTTGCGCCAGCCTGGAATAGTCCCAGACTACATGAAAGCACTCAACAAGAATGCCCTTAAGGGCACTCGCCTTGGAGTGCCTCGTGCCTTTATTCGCAATATAAAGGCTATCGAGGAGACGTTCAACTCCTCTCTTGACGTCTTTCGAGCTTTGGGCGCGGAAATCGTTGACCCTGCAGATTTTCCGAATGGAGAGGAACTACTGGCATCGCAAGCAGAGAAGCTGGTGATGACTGTGGACTTCAAAGTTGGTATCAGCAAGTATATATCGGAATTGGTCGAAGTCCCTACAGGCGTCAAGACTCTCGCTGATCTGATAGAATTTAACAAGATCAATGCAGACCTAGAACTTCCAGGGCCATTTTACACAGATCAGTCTCGGTATGTCAGCTCGAATCATTACAATATGCTTTCACAGAAGATATGCAGATTTATGGACGCGGAAGGTACACAGGTTGATGACGCATATTTTGCAGCACTGGCTCGAAATTTCGACTTGGGACGCACGAGGGGAATTGACGCCACCCTGGCCAAGTTTAATCTTGATGCCATAATTCTACCTACCGATGTACTGGAGCCCAAACCCACAGCAATTGCGGGATATCCATTGATTTCAGGCGAGTATTTCGTATGGTGATGCTTATGCCACTTACATCATTTAATCATTTAATATTAGTTCCTCTTGGCTTTCAGCCAGATGGGGTTGAAGTACTGCCTGCGACGCCATCTCCACTTCACAGTCAGGCCCCGGGAATTCCTTTTGGAATCGCTTTTATGGGAACTGCGTATAGCGAGTTCAAGCTCATCAGCTATGCTTATGCATTTGAGCAGGCTACCCACGTGAGACTTCAGAGAAAGGCATACAACGATGCGATTCCGAGAACGCAATTGGCGGGTGTTATGTGAAAGGAGGGTTGAAAGAATAATCAACAGAGGGGGCAATGTAACCTATGCAAGTGATAGGTAGAAAGCGTTTTAAAGTCTGAAGGTGCCTCCTCACTCAATTGGAGAGCTGTGAGGACAGTCGCCTCGAGTCGTGCGTCAAGAATGCGCTTGATATCATCATTTTTGCCTCCAAGCGTGCGAAACAATAGTGGTATGGCCCGCAGCCGCCTTTGTCTTTCCATTCATCGTCAAGGGCTACAGCTTGTGATAAGGCTATTGGATTACTCTCGATGACCGCATGGGCAAGAGGAGGATACTGAGAACGCCAACCCCGCTCTTTCTGGGCGCTATCCCGCGTCATGGTCGTGCGGCACTCATCCGATCATTTGGTCATCCCTCACAAGCACACTTCACCGTACATGTTTTCCTTTTTCAAGCGCACCCGACCAACAAACTAAAATTTCGTATGCAGTTGTTTAGACCGGGGCCGCATGCGAAACATTACGTTCTCAAAGCTCTGTGATCATGTTCGTACTACAAACTTTGTGGCCAAGTAAGTACCAAAGCTAACAGATGAGCTTACCGGGGCCTACATTCCATCATCATCCCAATCATAGAAAGCTACATCACTTTTTCAGCGATCGTCCGCGCAATCATTGCAGAAGACACATAAGTAATGCAAATGCAGGCGAATGGTATGGCACTCCCACCCGGACCGCATTTTGTACGAAATGCGCTGCAGCTCGTCCATGGCCAACTTATACCAGGTGGGGAAAGCAATATGGTTATGGTTAGTTAGTCAGTCCCGCCTTGGTCATTCTCTGCAACTCAGTCTCAAATTCCAGGTGATATTGCAAGTACACTTGCGCCTCTTTGGTCAGCACTTCATCGTAACCTCCGAGAAAGTTTCCGGGACCGTTGTGGACAAAAGCTCGACGATAAGTATATTCTGATCGTCCTTCCATTGCTAAAACGAGCGGTAAGTTAGGTCTATCAATCACGTGACTGAGTGTGAACAGATCCTTACGGATGGAATTTGCAGACCTCATGTTCCTACTGGCGAGACTGCTTTACCTGGAAGTCTAGAGTCATGCTAGAGCAGCAATCGACGCAGTATGCGAACACGACGAAATTCCAACTTTCAATATAGAAAGTGACTGCCGTGTTGTTAATTCTGCCTCCTAGGTTCCTACACCCTGCTGAGTTCTGTAATCCTCGAGACGCGTTTGTAGCAGTCGTGTAGTTGGAGCTGAATTCATAGACTAAGCGAATTTCTCCAATGTGTAAGGTAATTGAGAAAGACATTCGACTCTTTTCTTGACGTCATACACCAACGCCAAAATACAATCTCACCTGGCCAGACCAACTGAAGGAAGACGGTGTTCCTTCCATCACGTACATTGTGTCTAGTGCCACGTCTGTACCCGTTGTGAAAAATTTGCATCTTGATGGAAAACCAATGTCGGAGTCTATCTTTGTTTCTTGATGATGCTACATAGTGTGCATTAACAACATCATACCTGGGGAGTGCACTCTCTTTTGGAATTTGGATCTCCAAAGCCTCAACTGCCAGTATCTGCTTTCGCATTCCCCCATGCGTGATGAGACTCTAAAGTTCTCTCACTATCCACGAGACGCCTGAATTCGGCTTCTGCTAGGATCCTTGCGTGTCACCTGGTAACGTGGGCCCAACGGTTCGGAATTGCACGTCACCACCATGTCCTAAAGTTCTTCTCTGTTCTTTTGCCTTGCAATAAGATACCGGGGATAGCGCAAGTTCAATTCAAGGTCTGTTGGCAATCTGCTGGCATTACAGATGATACCTGTTTGAAGGTGAGATTCAGGTGAGCAGGGTCTGCACAGAATGCGTAAAAGCAAGCAATCTTTTTACCGTTCCCTTTCAGATTTACTTCCGAGATCCCATAGCACATCTCACAAACAATGCGTCACGCTTTCCGAGTTGTCCTCTCCGTTGTTGCTGCTTTGACAATGTCTATTGCTGTTAATGCTGACAGTGAATGCCAAGCACCTGGCGACTTTTGCGACTCAACTACGAATGATTGCTGCCCTGACTATAAATGCACGATAGAATTCATCGACCAACACGTGAGTATGAGTAGTTTCATCCAAGATTTATTAACTTACCGGCATGGTAGTTTGACTTCGTATATATATGCGTGTGAGATTAGATGAGCTACAGTGAGTCGTATCTCTGCTTCCCCATTAGTGCCGCAGTGTGGTTGATGACACCATCGTGATTCGTGACACGTCAGTAGTAGGTCGTTGCACAATGCGGAGTGCTTCTTAACGAATCCTACTGCTGCTTGAGCAACGAAGACCTTGGAGCAGAGAAACTCAGAAGGTAGATGATCCGGCGGAGTGGGGGGTTGGCGGCGAGCCCGATATTGAAGGATTAGCGAAGGGACACGTACCGTATTACTCGTAACAATCTCGTATGAGGTAGCTAGGGCTACTCGTCTGTGGTTATATAAGCCAGGCTGGTATCGAGCTTAGTAGCTAGCCACATCCAACACAGTGACTGATTATGACCCCCGCTCCGGCAACAGTCGGCAATTCGGTCCGTCAATTTGAGTCAGGTTGAACTGTTCAATAGAATCAATCAAGAGTTCAAATTTCAGACGAGTCTCCCACCCGCCGGGGGCCTTGTGGATCATTCAACCCATTAAAGTTTGCTGTCCATGTCTCTCAACAGGGAGGTGTGTGCTCTCCGAGTGTTTGCTGACCAGGACTGATCGAATCGGAGCAGCAACAGGTGTACTTTAATGTAATTGTGTTTATAGTTATAACTTGTTGCCAACTGGCCGCACGAGGCACCAATGCGTCAAATAACCAATGCGTTACCAGGGCAGCCCACCTTGAGTTTATCAACTCGCAAAGTATACTAGGTGAACTGATATCGACTCTGTGGTACAAGGCCAGCGCAAATTAACGTCTAAAAATATGTTTATCTGCGTGGTGGACTTAGAATTCGGATGTACGACATGGTTTAAGATACCACTAGGGATGCAGACTCTTATCTTTGACCGTATCCCCGCGACGACAAACTTGGACCTAGTTCTTACCTTGTGTCTACTGGGATATACCGCATGATTTGCAAGACTTCCGGTCGCGCTTTGCCTGATCTTTACGAGGCTTCAATCGCAGAACTCCAAGATGGCCTAGTAGAAGGATACTTCAATAGTGTTCAGCTCGTGAAGGTAAGTTGCTGCCTCGGCGGATGCCTCATATAGCCCTTACTCGAGTTATCGCAGGCCTACCTGCGCAGAATTGTAGAAGTTAATTTGGAAGGCCCTGCATTACATGCGATCATCGAGACCAATCTAAAAGCCTTATCACAAGCTGCGGCCCTTGATGATGAACGGGAAGTCAAAGGTAGCCGTGGGCCTTTGCATGGGATACCTTTGTTGTTGAAAGATAACATTGCTACACTGCATGAAGAAGGTGAGATTCGCTGTGTCATATACCTATAATACCAGTAAATTGAGCTCGGTTTAGGAATGGATACGACTGCAGGTACGGACACATTGCACGACTGCTTGCCATCTTGCATATCATAATATTTACTCTACCCTAGGTTCCTACGCACTGCTAGGTTCTGTTGTCCCGCGAGACTCGTTTGTTGCAGCAAAATTACGTGAAGCTGGAGCTATATTCATAGGCAAAGCAAACCTCTCCGAGTGGGCTGGTATGAGGGGACAAGTCCCCTCTGGATTCTCGGGGCGTGGAGGGCAAACACTTTGTCCCTACTACCCGAATGCTGACCCACTCGGTTCAAGCTCCGGAAGTGGTGTTGCGATGGCTATTGGTCTAGCAGCCGGGTCTCTTGGTACAGAAACTGATGGTTCTATTGTTGACCCGAGCAGCAGGAACAATGTCGTGGGTATCAAGCCAACCGTCGGGCTGGTATCCCGTTCAGGCGGTAAGATTTCTAGTGATAAACATCGAGTGATTCTCTGACAACGGATACTAGTGATACCAATCTCTTCCCATCAAGATACTGCTGGCCCGATGTGTCGCTCTGTCGCTGATGCCACCCTGCTATTAAACTGCATTGCTGGGCCCGATCCTCGAGATGAAGCTAGTTTGCATCAGCCCGGAGTAATCCCAAACTACATGAGAGCGCTCGACAAAAATGCCCTTAAAGGCGCTCGTCTTGGAGTGCCTCGTTCCTTCATCCGCAATGTCAAGGCAATTGAAGAGACATTCAACTCCTCTCTTGACATTTTTCGAGCTTTAGGCGCGGAAATCATCGACCCTGCGGATTTCCCAGCCACAGAAGAACTATTAACATCGAAAGCGGAGCAGTTGGTCTCGGCCGTAGATTTCAAGATTGATATCAACAAGTACATATCAGAATTGGTCGAAGTCCCGACAGGCGTGAAGGCGCTCGCAGATCTGATAGAATTCAACAAGACTCATGTAGATCAAGAACTTCCAGCGCCGTTTTATACAGATCAATCCCAGTATGTCAGCTCGCATCTTTAATGCACGTTAACAAATATATATATAGATTCATCGAATCGGAAGCTGCACAGGTTGATGACGCCTATTTTGCGGCGCTGGCGAAGGACTTCGAGTTGGGGCGCACGAGAGGAATTGACGGTACCCTGGCCCAGTCCAATCTCGATGCCATAATTCTGCCAACCGATGCCCTAGCGCCCCTACCCGCAGCAATTGCAGGGTATCCGTTGATCTCAGGTTAGTACTTCGTACTGCAATCTTAACGTCCCTTATGCTTTTCAACATTCAGTGCCCCTCGGCTTTCAGTCAGATGAC
This sequence comes from Suillus subaureus, assembly GCF_016647635.1. Classification (NCBI taxonomy): domain Eukaryota; kingdom Fungi; phylum Basidiomycota; class Agaricomycetes; order Boletales; family Suillaceae; genus Suillus; species Suillus subaureus. The sequence goes on from NW_024538745.1 coordinate 24,028, forward strand.
GTCAAAGTGCTTCCTGAGACGCCATCACCACTTCACACTCAAGCTCCGGGACTTCCTTTTGGAATCTCTTTTATGGGTACTGCGTATAGCGAGTTCAAGCTCATCGGCTACGCCTATGCGTTTGAGCAGGCTACCCACGTGAGGCTTCAGAGAAGGGCATATGCCGATGCGATTCCTAGGACTCAGTTAACTGATGTCGTGTTTCAGTGAAGGTGGTTTGTAAATCACGTACAGGGAATAAGCTATTTTGCACATATGACACCTTGAATCGAGCGAAATATTTCGCAATGCATGAAACCCGCATTCAAATCCTCATGCCCCAGCACTCCATCTTTTGAACATTGTCCCTTGCGGTGTCAAGACTTGTCGTATTCCAAATCTCATACGTCCATGTATAGCGGAACGCCGCAGCGGGTGATGATGGCGTGATACACGACGAAGACTGTTTCTCCTCCTTCCCCCAATTCCGGCTCACGCCCAGGGATCATCAACGCCGGACAGCGTGGAAACGGCCAGGTTTGTTTCTGCTTCTAACTGATTTTGAACTTGTTCCCTAGTATCTCGTTATTGTAACTGTTGCTCGTTGCATGTGTTGTCCTCCCTATATTCATTGTCACTACACCCCCAAAGTGCTCGAGATATATCAATAGTCCCGATGGTCAATCCTGTCCATCGAAGATCACGAAAGTTTTGTTTTACAGCAAACCACACTATAAAGAGCGCGAGGGCTTCTGAAGACATACTGTCGTGCGTAGATCAGCCAACAAAATGAAGCAAAAACTTCCGCTTTCCGATTGGAGACACGGAGGCATGAAGCCCCGTCGAGTCGTCCCGCAGTAATACTGGTGCAAATACAGTCGCTACAGACTTTATTGAGCAGATGTTTCAATGAACTCTGCATAATGTATGATAGACGCACCCAGCCTTTCTGCCATATCTGCTTGATCTGGCGATGATTGTGACGGCAGTTTTTGCAAGGATATATAATGGAGGAATGCAGTAAGCGAGATCCATACCTGAGAAGAGTTAATGAGAGGCGTGTGCACCATGTGTAGAATCTTACATTGACTGATTCAGGAGGAAATTCATCCAGTAGCTAGGACTTGCATGAAGACTATCCAGGACGCTGGAATTTTGTTGACGCACCTCGAATGCTTCGTCTCTACTTGTCATTTGCAAACACCGTGCATGGAGGTACGGGGGCACGACAGGATCTACTAACGAGTCCAATAGCTGTACCAGTGTAGATGCAATGGCAGTCGCAAGTGGATTGTGCTCTTCTCCAGATTGGGGTGATGGAAATTGATCTCCTGTGTCAAGACACTATGAACAATGATTAACATATGCATGAATGTCGAAGATGACTCGCAAACACCTCTCTTATGTTCATGCATATGCTCTCATCAAGAGGACTGTTGAATAAATCATTCTAGAGTGTCGTTAGGGCATGCCGTCAGAATCTTTGTGGCACGAACTGGATTAGTGACATGGGTCATCAACCAGTTGATCAACGTCATGATCTCCCTCGGGGCGTTCACTGGCTGCCGTGCAGGCATCCAATCATTCGGGGACTTCATACTTCGCACGGGACCGGGAAGTCGTGTAAGTCTGGTAAGCTTGTTTGCGAAGCAAGTATATTCTGTGTTCATCATCTCCAGTGAGGACATCAGGCTGGACAGGAATGAACGTACGATATTCGCCAGTGACCGAGATGAAGTGATCTTTTCCTAGAGCAGTGTGCAATATGAGGGTAAAATCCAAGCGGGGCGGTGCAAGATTCAGCCGTGACGCAGACGAGCTGTCGACAAACACTGTAACAGTGGTGGTTGAAAATTCACCCGGACGAAGTAGGACCTGCATAGAAAGAAATTTGCAGGTTAGCCCCAGCGTGACAGCATGAAGATGCCTCGCACCACCACGGGATCAATCTTAAGCCATTGCGGACCTTCGATACAACACATCAGTTGGTGATATGAAAGCTAATGTATTGCTTACAGGTCGGCTGTTCAGCATCTGCAGCGACGAATCGGTAAACGCAGGGGATCTGGAAATCATAATTACCAAAGGCTGTAAAAGTTACTGAGTCAACTTGCCTGTCCAACATTCTGAATGGACAACGTTTGTCGGGTTAGACGCTTATAGCTTTGATACAAACTTCAGCCAACACCAACTAGGAGGTGCAAGAACCTACTAGACTTTTCCAAGGTCCAATGTCAATGGCTGTAGCTTGATTTTCGGTGTCTTTGAGGATTGTTCCACGCCCCATAACTCTCGGTACAGCTTAGAGGCGGCGATCTCACGTCTTTCCTTGTCAACAATTGATATCTGACGAACATCGAGTATGAATGGATCAACATAACATTTGTCAACAAAAAACACACATTTAAATCAAAATCAGCTGACACTGGACGGTGATCACTCATCGTTATTTGCGGATGGCTGCAATATGAACGTTGGGTGACTGGAACACTGGGAGCTGACATATGTATTATGCGGTCCGTCCATGCGGGTTTGCGCCTAGCAAGATAAGAGAATTGTTCCAATAGTAAGCCAAATGCGAACACCGCTCACTTTCGGTCATATCCCAGAGAATCCTCTGACGTATTTGATGCATATCTGTACGAACTGCCACGCCCAGCGATTCAGTATATGTAATTATTCGGGAGGAAACTGCGCACGGCATATGTGTGATTGCATGCTCCGAAAAATCAGCAAATGCTTTCCCGCTTGCGATAGCCGTCTTCAACTAAATACTCGATACAGTCAGCACAGTGATCAATTATGTCAGTCATCATCTGACCTGATCATACTTTAGCAAAAGTGGGATGTTACTCGTGCCTAGAGAAGATGATAGTAGTTCTCTCACGTCCCCGTCCGCAAGATCTATCCTGTAATTCAAATCTGTGATGGCCGAATGAGTCATTCATCTCGTCGGGTGATAATCAACCAACCTCCCTAAAGTTCCAAAAGTGTAAGTGAGGTAATAGAGGGGGCAAGTTACAGCGCACCATCCAGAATAATACGTCACTTTCAAACAATCCAGCAGTTCTTCTCGAAGTCTCCAATGCAGCATTCGCATAAGAATCAGAATCAAGCTCGTCAGTCTGATCGAAGACCAGGCGCCTGGAAAGATCGTGGAAGTCAAAGTTTCGCCTCTCTACCATTTCATCAAATGCTGCGAGATGTGCGTTGACGAAAGTGAGCACTGTGGGACTCGGCGAAATATCTTGGGCTAAAGGTGTGTATGACATCCGTATCGCCGTTGCACCTTTATTTCCCTGCAGGACAAATTTGATTAAATACCATGAGAATTGTGTTCACGACCGTACCATGATACCCATGATTCCTGCACCTGCGACGCTAATTCTGATGTCACCAAAGCATGACAGACGCGATTTCTTCGCAATTGCAACAATTAGCATGCCGACCAGCTGTTTGGAAGCAAGCTGACAGACATCACACATCGAATTGCAATAGATAAATGGGTGAAACACGATACCTTCTCATAGAGAATGCCTCTCTCACCTAACCCAGCCAAGATGGCTTCCACCCACGCATCTTCTTTGACGGTACTGGTGGCATACAAGAGGGCTTCGGTTGAAAGGTCCAGTTCTTGGAAGCCTAGTACAAGAAGATCTGGATCGGAGACGTTTGCATCGTTGTTCAAACTTGCATGAGCTAATGTAGCAGAAGAGGCTCCTAGGCTGCTGGTCACCTCTAAATCAAGAAGTGGGGTGCAATCAATGACAAATTGACATAGTGGCCAAACGCCACTGACGTTCGTCAATTGGTTTGACAGTATATCGAGTGGCGAAATGGATTTCAAAGGTGATATCCATCCAGATTTTTCTGAATCGCGCTTCGCTAGTCTGAGCCAGGGAGACAGGTCCTGCGACGGCAAACTTTCCATTGACATTGAATGTCCCTGTGCGGATGCTGTTCATGAGTGAAGTTGCCCATTAAAATATTTCAAGAGCAATATTAGCAAGCATACAGCAGGCGCGCCGATGATCCAGTAGAAGCCTCCTCGATAGCCTTGTTGTATATCCAATTTTCGCGGACAATGCTGATATCGACTGCATCGTCCTCCTGGAAGCCCCGCACTGGCCGGCGAAAGTCGCGTGTGCAACGGTAGTTTGACCGTGCGCAAATCTATAGGAGATGAAAAGGCTGGTATCAAGTCAGCTCGTGTATCTACATTTACGTGATGGAAGGTATCGTACATTTCAAAGAGCTCTCTTGTGTGTAAAGTAATAGCCAAGAGAAAATCAGCAGCATCAATTCATTTCTAGCTACAATTAGTAGATGCACTGGTAAGTCGATATGGGGGACGTAAAAGAAGAACGGCTGACTGAATATGTCCTTCAAACGTCTGCATTCTGAGGTGAAGGACTGCAATTTCCGCGTATCTCGTGTGATAAAAGTATGGCTTCGTATTTCATTAGCCAGCTCATACTTTATAGTCAAAAGGAGTTCTGTTGATGTGGTGAGAGTGCGACTTATTGCATCAGCCGCATTTACATACCTGATCTCGACTGACCCAGCGTAAGCGCCAGTATCTCCCACAGATGCGCGAAGGTCCGAAGTTGTTCGCCTTGCTTGTGCAACAGATAACGAAAAACTTCCAGAGATCGGGTATGCAACTTCAATACTCAAGTCCTGGATGGAGTGATCCGGCGTGCGCTTAAGAATCAGAACACTTCTCAGAGTCAGTATAAAGTTAAACGAGCGGAGCTTGGTAGAAGCATCTGTACGCCAGGAAAAAGGTTCCTGACACAGGTAGCAGGCTACACACCTGCCTTCTTCGTCTCCCACGTAATCACTTCTGTGCGAACAGCACGGCCAGAATGCGTCTGAATCGGTCATCTGTGGAAGAACTGAAAGGGTCACGCGTTCTTGAAGTTGTGTGACCTCGACTTCGAGTGCCGCCTTGAGATCCTCTGATGATCGCAGAAGGGCTTGAACTGCGGCTTCCATTATCCCATTCATAGGTGGATAGTCTAGACGACTTCCTAAGGAACTCTTTGCCCGTTGTCAAAGGTTAGACAAGGACTGTGTTTCCGCGGTGCCATTAATGATCACGTGGTCTCTTAATGATGTTCCCACGTTTCCCCACAAAGGTTCTTTCTTTGTGGGGGGAGCCTCAGGAGCGTCAGCCTGAGATCGTCAGACGACATCAAAGGTCTGTCAGAAGCAGTGGGGTTAGTACGAAAGGCCGCAGCCACTAGTGAAACAAGAAAGGTACAACTTATTCGATTGACGTGCGTGCCCTGGATGGAACAAAAAAAGTTGTTGTTCTGATCACGAGTCGTAGAATTGTCTCGAATATTTACCTTGTAATGTCATAGTCACAGGTGGCGTGTCGGCAAAGCTGCAGGTTATAAAAGCAAACCAACTACGCCTTCCATTTCTCATATCCAATTCATTTTCCCAACACACAACCCACTTTGATCCTAACAGACCTCATCACTACTTGACACGACTCATCATGACCTCGCACAGAAGCGCGCTTCTTTCCTCGTGCCTTACCTACGGGATCGCTTTAATTCTAAGTCTTGTGCTCGGACAAGTCCCGTTCGCAAGAACGGCAGTGGCCAACACAATTGGGGCAGTATCAATGATGAACGCTACCTTGAGGCTGCTGCCACTCGCAGACAAGGAAGAGGAAGAGTTTGAGGAAGAAACCACAGAACAGCAACGCAAACAATTGTACGTATCGACTCCATTGTCATGCTCCACCTTCATAACACCATGGTGCTCTAGCTGTTCACAAGAAGCCTGAACCGAGAAGCGGGCCAACTCCTTCACAGAGGAAGAAAGGGAGAGTGCTAGGCTGAAGATCAGGAAGAACGCACTCAAGGCACCAGGTCAGTCACTGTTTGGAATTGACACGTGCAAACAAGGCCAATTGTTATCTGGTCTAATAGGACATCGAATTTGGTCTATGATGGCGCGCCACCTCTCTCTTCTGCTGCGTCTACATCTCCGTCCACCAGGTCGCCTCCGGTCTCCATTACTGGCAGTGCGGAGGTATGTTGTTTCCCTTGACGCCGGAACAGAGGGCCTAACATTCTTTTTGCAGACTGTTCAGCTAAGGTCAAGCATGAAGGGGTGCAGAAATTATCTGCTTGACATTTTACGTCCAAATTAGCTCAAAACAACATACATAACACGCTTGTTCCTGTAATTGTATAACTGTACTGTCACTGTTAAATTGTATTATGTCAAATACACTCCCCTCAGATCTTTTGCATGCTGCGCACCGCTCCGCGTTACGTATTTCAAGCACCTGAAACCTCTCCATTTCCCAAATACGTCAGCGACGATGTCCGTCATAAATTCTTCATATCCTAGTGGCTGCCTAGCGTCTTGGAAATCTTTCAGAGTACCAGGGTCCCTCACGCTTCTCTGCCCATCGCTATCAGTACCATGGTCTCCAGCCCAAGTTCTACTGCCTCTAGCACATTCAAGGCTGTCGCCTTAAACAAAGCGCTACGTAAGAGGGCAACAGCCACTCTGCACGTCGTGCTTCCGCGCCAGGGTAATCTTCTGGATGGGATCAAGCGGTGGGAGATACTCTAGTTCATGCAACGCTCTCGCGCGGATACGCTCCATTCCATAGCGGGTTGCGATAGACAGTAATCTGACCCATTCTTCTGCTGTTGAGAAAGGAGATGGCGAGGTACCCCTGAGAGGCAGTTAGTTGATGCGAGGTACGCTGATGTTTGTAGGAGGCATACCCATCGTATAGGAACTTGAGCAAGCCCTCAAACTCAGCAACTGTGACTTCAGGCAGGACGATTGGCTTGTCATCACTGAGTCCATCAGGACCGTCTTGCGTTGGAGGACACACAAACATAGTGCGGAAAACATCAGACTCGCGCTGCAAAAAAAAGCGATGTACACGGAATAACACCCCGTCTACCTATGAATGCACAACATTCTTTAATGTAAATTTTGGAAATGTAGAGATTTGGACCACCTACCAGGAAGACAGATAGTTCATCCTGCAAGTAAAACTCGGAGTGTCTCGGCGGAGAAGAAGCGGACCGCAGCTTTGTAAAGAACGAGGCAATACTTTTTGCAGACTCGACTGGACTTGCGACAACAGATGCCTGGGCGAGGAGTCCAGGAAGTCTTGCGTTCGCTGATGGCGACCGTGAAGACCGGAAACAGGTGAGCTAAACG
>NW_024538746.1:0-31005 GCF_016647635.1 Suillus subaureus
TGGAATGAATTGTGATCCGGGGGACTGGCGCGCGAGGTGCAGTGATCTGTTGGAAGCGCGCGATCGATGCAGAGGCGTTTACTAGGTCACGCAGTAGCTCGGATGATACTTGTACCTAGATGAAGAATCTACAATGGGTTACCTGTTTCAACGAAGAACTGAAGTGACATACAACGTCCTGTGGCGAGCCGAAGGGCATGGCAGCTCGAGCTAATTCTAGCTCTCGTCGTAATCGCACATTCTCATCTTCGGCCTTTAGACACCGTTGCTCGAGTTCAGTAAGATATCGGGCCTTGCGCGCTCGGTAATCGCGCTGCTGGGTAAGTTGTCGCGTAGGGGGAGCAGTCAGATCTCTTTTGCGTCCTCTGACCATATTTACCGTATGGTATGCGATGGATGCGTTGAAGGGCGGGGACGTTCCAAGGATGACAGTCGCGGTGTGAACTACACTCGTAACCAGTCTGACATATATAAGTGGTACTCAAAATAAATTTTGAAACTCTTGAAAACTCGCTAAACTGCGTTCAACTCCCTTCAACTCCCCGCTTAAAGTTTGAAAGAGCTCGCGCAAGTCCGAGAGAAATGTGCCTCGGCACACGTCGGCATGTAGTCGGACTTTAAAACGACACTTGTGATTTTTCAAAGCGTGCTATGTACATAGGGGAAAGTGGTAGAGTAGCGGTCCAACATAATTGTATTTCAAATGAAAGCATTAATAAAATTGTAAAAAAAACAAGGCCTGCAGGAATGAAATCAGCTGTGGGTAGGGAGCGCGGGAGGGACCAAATAAGTGCCGAGTGGAGGAGGGGGGGATGCTGAGCAGTGGGGGGGGATGAAAAGCGTCGGGAGGAAGATCTGCGTGCCTCTGCGGAGACGCAAGATCAAGTGAAGGGCGGACTCCTTCTGGATGTTGTAGTCACTGAGAGTACGGCCATCTTCGAGCTGCTTTCCAGTGAAGGTGAGATGCTGCTGGTCAGTTGGGATGCCCTCCTTGTCCTGGATCTTCGCCTTCACGTTGTTGATGGTGTCCGATGACTCCATCTCCAACGTGAGGGTGCCTCCATGGAGACAGATAAGGAGGCGGAAGGTGGACAGGCCGTTTGCCGGTAAGGGCGAGGCGCCGCTGATCAGGTGGATGGCAGATGGTCCATCGCCCTCGCGCATGGATGAGCGTTGGCTCTAAGTCGTGCAGACCGGCGAGCACGTTGGTGAACAACAGGCATGTTTTTCGAACTCCGATGTGCGATGCCGGCCTGACTTTCAATTGCAGCACATGCTCATGCTGTGTTTTGTTGAAGTAGCCGAGCTTTAGGCGAGTTTTCAAGGAGTTTCAAGATTTATTCTGAGTACCACTATAATACACAACGGTTTTGCGTTGAGCGTTTAACTTTGCACGAGACAACCGGACTATTGCTTACCAATTTTGTGCCTTCGAGTCCGAGTCAGCCGGCCCCGGGTGCAGCACTCAAAGTTGGCTCAAAGACTGGATCAAAACAGGTTCTGACAGTCGCACTTTATATAAATCGTAACGGCGCCAGCGCCAGTCCCCGACTAGGGTGATTTCGTATCCCTCGAATGCCTCGCAAACTTGCCTCTGTTCAGCTCAGTGGTTACCTATGTCTTATGCTAACTCTTGACGAAAGTTAGTTCGCGACGAGCCAAGGTAAATCAGCAGTAATCCCACGACACGGCCTTTGACAGAAACGACGGGATGTTTGCGTCTGACAAAACCCCTCTCCCACTAATCGTGACACACTTAGACCGACGTTGTTGTCCAATGCACCACATTATCGCCCTTCAAGCATCTGGGGATCTGTCCACGATCGTCGGGACAAATCGAATTGCAGCGCGTGATAGATCGTCTGACGTACGCACATAGCCGCGATGATCATGAACCAGAGTTTCTGATTGTACGAATTTCCATTGATCAATCTACATGTGAAGATGTCAATCATTGAATGCCCCAGACCCTACGTGTCAGCAGTTGAAGAAGAACGCTTGGCCCCGGCGTTTCTACGAGGCATGCTACGCCTTTCTGTCGTCTCTGCTTGAGTCCCAGGTCTTCTACCTCTACCCTCGCAGGCAGCGCGGTGGACTCGAGGAGCCCGTGTCCGAGCTGACGCAGGTCTAGCTGAGCTTGGACTTCTGCCCGATTGGCACCAGGTGCATATGCAGTATTGTCCTCTCTTCGGTCAGTGACAAACATGCCACGAGTAAGTTCTCCGGTCCTTGATATCAGGTGAGCGGTAAGTCATTGGGAACACGCAGGATCGCACCGTTCAATATCGAATGTTCGCTCGGCTATAACCCATCCAGTTGACATTCCAGGAAGACCACCAACTGGATTGATTTCAGGTGGGTTCTCGATTGCGCACCAAATGGCGACAATGTCATGCAACTCTAGTGCGTCCTTTCCCCACTCGAGCATGATTTCCCTCGTGCGTTCGAAAAAAGAGCTGGTGAAGTGAGCAAGGGGTGATTTACCATCTGCATTCGATGGTTGGGCTGTAGACTTAAACGCAGGGTCTACCTTCTGGGCATAATGCGGGAAGGGGAGTTCGTGGCTAGTAGTGATATCCAAGGGAGCGAGTACTACTCTGTCAAGCGGGAGACCACTGGTGGGATCTGTCGGTACTAGAAGTTCTTTTGCCGCGCAAGGATCGGCAAAAACATTAACTGCACATGGGAACAAGGTTAGTGAGATTTTTCTATATGAACACATCTTTAATTGTTTACATTCTGCGACCGAAGTAGTGTTTCCGGGAACATCTAAGGCTCCTGCCATGGCAATGACTCGACCAATTTTATCCACAACTGTTTGGCGGTGTTGGCGCACAAGTTGTGCCAAGTTGGTCATCGGACCCAGGACCACATATGTGATGCTTCTGTCGGGACGTGACTCCAATAAACGCAAGGCCACCTCGACGCCTGATTCTTTCACTGGTTGAAAATTGTGGGAAAAAGACGAACTTCCAAAGTCAACATTCAAGTCAGGGTGGCGTTCGCTTATATTTGATAAACCATCACTACAGTAATAATGAGAACCCATCTCCAAAGTTGAAGAGAAATTTACCGGCCGTGGAAATATTGAGCAAAGTGCCGTCCACCTTCCAAGGGTCCTTCTGGTCCCAGTGCAAGGAGGGGCGGGACTGTAGGTGAAAAATTCGGAAACCTCGCGGTATCTTCAGGGTGCAGCGCAATGTGGCGCCCTATCGCCTGGTAAAGCTTGTAGATGTTGTCACTGCGGAGTTACGTTCAGTTATTTTGAGACTTAGATTGAGCAGCGCCTCAACTAAGCTGCGTGGACATCGGTATTCCCTGTAATCAAATATCGATAAGGTTCCTATCTTAGCCTATCCCGACGCATTCACGGACCGAATGAAACGATATATGCAAGGATTTCGAGCTCAGGGGATGTAATAGCAAGCAGGCTGTCGATGCTTTTAGAACAAAGTTTCTCTGAATTTGCGGAGGGAGTTGAACACATACATAGCTAGAGTGTCGTCCACGCCAGGATCGGTGTCGACTACAAGCCATGGTCAGACAGGAGTGAGCACAGCGTGTTCGACCAACCACTCACTGATGATCGGCGTCCTCGTCTTCCCTGCCATATTACTGACGATCAGATAGTCAACAAACGGAACCAACGTAAACAGGGGAAAAATCTGCCACTCAGATCAGAAAGTGCTCTTTATCATTTATCATTGAAAATTAGTCCCCCGTGAAAATTGACAAGAATGGGATGGATCCGTGGCAATTTGTATATATGTCGAAGCGTGGAACGAGGTAGATAGTTGTGCCTGAATAATTCGAGACGGCGAGATCGCAAAATACGGGTCTTTGTTGATGCCAATTTTGCAAGAGCGTCGATATTGTAGTTTGCAGTTCGATCGTAGCACCCTAGCACCCCAGTCCCCGACTCCACCGACCACTTTGGACTGTGTCAAGCATCACGGATTATGTAACGGGGTGTTTGCTGTTCTGCTCAATCTATTAGCACTCAACTGCCACGGTTGCCAGTCACAGTAGCTCCATTCAAGTCTCAAGGGAACCTCGGAACAGAATAATGGGTTGCATAATAAAGATCATTGGAATTGATACACCAGTTCAATTGTATACGTAGCCCATAATATTCTCCAATGAGACCCGTGCCTATTAACAGAACAAAGTCAGCCAAAGTACTGCGGAGTGCAATAAGGAGAAAAGTATCAGAGATCTTGGTGGAAAATTGGTCTCATTGGACTAGCCTCTGAAGTAGCAAATATTGAAAGAATAACATCATAAATAAATGATACGCAGTCACCCGGACTCACCATGCTTAAAAGTTGACAGAGCGTCTCGTTAGCACCGCATGCAGTGTCAGCACACGCGCACGTTATGAAGAAGGCAAATTTGGGAGTTGGACTTCATAAAGCGGAATATGCCGGGGAACTATGCAGCTGAAGTCACGGTGGCTGCCACGTCACGTCTAACCTCAGGTGATACTCATCCGCGTCCCTCTCGATATCCAGCGACTTACGATTAATGGCTGAATCCTTGCGTTTCCTTGGCTCCCTCCCCGGCCACAAGGGATGGGTTACTGCAATTGCCACCTCTTCGGAGAACCCAGACATGATTCTGACGGCTTCCCGAGGTATGAGTGGCATTTTTGCATAACTTTCGTTAGTTGACTTTATGGCCCAGACAAGACTATCATTGTTTGGCAGCTTACTCGCGATGAGGACACGTATGGCTACCCTAAACGAATTCTTCACGGCCACAACCACTTTGTCTCTGACATTGTCATCTCTTCCGATGGTCAATTCGCCCTTTCCTCTTCTTGGGACCACACCCTGCGTCTCTGGGACCTGAACACTGGCCAGACCACTCGCAGATTCGTTGGTCACACCTCCGATGTCTTGTCCGTCAGCTTCAGCGCAGACAACAGACAGATTGTCTCTGGTTCGCGTGATCGAACAATCAAACTTTGGAACACCCTTGGAGAGTGCAAGTATGATATCAAGGATGATGGTCACACTGAGTGGTGCGTGAAGGTCATGCTTAAAAAGAAGATCATACCCTGAAAATACGGTCTAGGGTGTCATGCGTGCGCTTCAGCCCCAATGTCATGAACCCTGTTATTGTGTCTTGTGGATGGGACAAGGTTGTAAAGGTGAGCTTTCCCTAAAATTCATGTTGCTGGCCATCCTAGTCTAGTGACGTTATATCTTTATTTGCTACTTCGAGGGTGATCACGATGTTTTCCATCAAAAACCTATGAATCGCTCGTAGCAATGTCCTAGTACACACAGTGCTAATACCGCTTTGACAGGTCTGGGAACTCTCCAAGTTCAAATTGAAGACCAACCACTACGGTCACACCGGCTACATCAACACCATCTCTGTCTCTCCTGACGGTTCCCTTGCTGCATCAGGTGGCAAGGATGGCATTACTATGCTTTGGGACCTGAACGAGGGCAAGCACCTTTACTCGCTTGAAGCTGGTGACATTGTCAATGCTCTTGTGTTCTCGCCCAACCGCTACTGGCTATGCGCTGCCACTGCCAGCTGCGTTAAAATCTTTGACCTCGAGAGCAAGTACGTACTTCCAAATTTTGTTACGACATCTAGCTTATTGGTGTGATCCCCAGGTCAATCGTTGACGAGCTCAAACCCAGCTTCACTGACGTTGGTCCCAACTCACGGGAACCCGAGTGTGTGTCGATTGCATGGTCAGCAGATGGGCAGACGTTGTTCGGTGGATTCACTGACAACCTTGTTCGTGTCTGGACCGTCACTTCTTAAAATCCTCCGGGGAACTTGCGTGGTGGAGGACACTTTGAGGTTTTACCCTATGCATCGTTTTTACTGTAGCCGGCTGCTTGCATCTCAAAAAAAACATTGCATCTCTCAATCCCTGGTGAAATCTATGACTTAATGAATATTCACAAAACTCCTGCAGTCTCAGCTTCCTGCATGTTTCGTTGACGCTCCGCGTAATCCCAGCGATCTAGGCCTCCGAAATCGATCTTCATCGCCCCAGAAGACAGGTTTACTTGCAATTCGCAGATGTGAGATACCCTAGCTCTCCAGCTATCGGCCCTACAACGATAATTAGCACTGGTGACCAATTGTGTTTCATCGGCCTCACGTTGCTGTGCCATACATGTCCGAGCTGGTCTGACTGACCACCCGGATGCATTGATCACTGTTAGACTTCGCGTCATATATCCACAGGTTTTTTCCTATATAGACCTCCTGCCAGCCACCCGAGTCAACTAATCTGTTTGGAGGCCTGATGCGTTTGGTATCTGGTGGAGGAATGGGGGTTTGTCGGACATCCACATCATTAAAAAGGCGAAGCGCAGCAAGATTTGAGATGTTGGTTAGCAGAGCACGTTCCTGGGGTAGAGATGGATTGACGACGCGAAAGATTGCACTGAGCGAGTTCTCATCATCAGATTCATCGCTATCATCTTCTGCTGTCGTAGTTGGAGCGGTGCCATTCGGACTTGCTTTGTTGGGCTCAGGTTGATCGACCATCATCGTGACTTCTTCTTCCAAAGGGCTGGCTGTAAACTCCCTCTCTCCTTCCTCCAATCGACTGCAGAAAGCCAGCCAGGCAGCCTCATCGGAAAAATCAGTCCGCAAAAGGATTCCCAGCTCTTCTCTGTTAGTTGACACTTCGTCGAAAGGATCACCATCCATGTGAAAATCCGCATTGACATCGGTACCGCCAGCAGTGGTCTGAGATACGTTTGAATACCGGGGATCTTATGCGAACAAGATCACGATTTGCTCACAGATGATAACGTTTTCTCGCTCGAGGCCCAGAACTTTTGTGCAACCTGGAGCTTCCATCGTCTGCGACCTTCGTTTGGTGATTGGCTCTTAGTCGATGCGTAGTGAATCTGTGATGAACTCAGTTTGGACCTTTGAAAGGAGTTACTAAACCCACGGGCAACCATTCTACGAAAGGACTTGAATGCATTTTCCGTGGACGTCGGTGTTGCAACGTTAAGGGTTAACGTTGAACGTTGCCTGATTGTTTTGCCAGGTCACCACTACATCACCAACAAACGAATTGCAATTTGCAAACTCAACTTGAACCGGCACTTCAGTCCATAATTAGTTCAAAAGGGTCATAGAGCCGAGCTTACAGGGCATTTTGATCAAAACTTCATGGCCGATTATCGCGCGATTGTCCAAAACTTCATGCATGGGCACAAATTGTCGGTCCGGGTTTCCAGTGGAAGGAGACGATATGGGTTGATGTGGTCATAGGACCTGCGCAGCACTCACACCTCACACCCAATTGGAGTGGATATGCGGGGGCCCCGCCAGGTTTCGTGATCCGATATCTATGGTGCCCCATGACGACTCGGATTCAGATCATTTGCTGACCTCTAATGCAATCGTGTTCCGTAATATAAGCATCGAATGGTTCTCAGGCATACAGACGCGTGCCCGTCCTTTCCTGCATGACGCCTCCTACAGGAACTACTGGTGAGCACTGAACACAGGTTCATTTCCAATGTCTAGACGAGAATGATTGAACGGAATGCAGGAGCTCAACTCGACCGAAGGCAATGGGCCTTTTCGTTCGCCCTTGTGACGTCCCTATTTTTTACTTGTGAGTCGTAGATCTCTTTGTGGTGTTGGGGCCGAATAATGAAGTCGAACTGCAGGGGGCTTTGCCTATGGTGTATGAATATCCTGCATTTGCAAATTTATTCCTCCAGCTGATCGAAACCTTCGATAACAGCTTCTTGATGTGCTCAACGCACACTTCCAGACTGTATTCGGGATCTCCAAGCTTCAGAGCACGCTCCTACAACTGGCATACTTTGTAAGTGTCTGGTCCTTGGTGATGACACGATCGATTTCGCTAATCGCGAGTTAGGGTGCTTATTTTGTGTGGGCACCATTCGCGGGTATATTTGTGAGTAACATCAGTGTTTCATCCAGAGCAATACTGATTGAAGCAGATGAGACGAGTAGGATACAAGGTGACTTTTTGTCTGGAGATCCATAAACCAGATAACGAACAGATTTCCCTTATAGAAAGGCATTCATATCGGCCTTAGCTTATACTCCATTGGTATTGGTATCCTCATTTGTAAAAGGCACAGACTCACTATTTCTTAGGCGCCATATTCTTCTGGCCGTCCGCGAAATATGAAAAGTATGGAGGGTTCGTCGGGAGTACATTCGTAATCGGTAATTTAACCCGCAAGAACTATATCACCATCGTACTGATCTCTTATCCTAACCAGGTTGTGGCCTCTCAACACTCGAGGTCGCGGCAAACTCCTACATATCTGTGCTTGGCACGCCTCAGTATGCCGCTGCCCGTTTGAACTTCAGTCAAGGGTTCCAAGGTATCGCATCCTTTGCTGGACCTTTGATCGCTTCGCGCTGGTTTTTTACTGGTGCCAATGCGACCAGTCTTGGAACAGTGCAATGGTTTGCTGATAGCTTTTGCGCAAGAGCCATACTAAACTTTCATCAGGGTCTATCTTGCAGTTGCTGGCCTCGGCATAGCACTTAATATACTATTTTTGTGAGGCCTATTTCCGCATGACGGACCAGTCCTAACCTTCAACAGCTTCTGCAACCTACCTGAAATAACAGAAGATGCTTTGGCTGAAGAGATAGATGAGGTCGGCATCACAGATGGTCAAGGACCTTTCTGGCAGCAATATCGCTGTATCTTTGGGTTTGTTGCCCAGACTGCCTACGTGTGCGTCTGTCTGGTTCTCTCAAGCTTGTGTAGAGAGCCTTAAATATAGCACAGTGGTGCACAAGTCACCATCGCCTCTTTCGCTGTCAACTTCCTCGTCGACCAAGGAATTGGTATCGACCAGTCAAAGGCTAGCGAGCTGTTCTCGCTCTGCCAGGTCACCTTCACCGTAGGACGGTGAGATATAATACGATTTTCTACCTAGAACTCCATTCTCAATTTATTGACTTACAGATTTGTTGGTGTACTAATACTCAACTTTATCGACCCTGCGTTATTGCTAGCCTTCTACGGGTTTTGTTGTTCACTGTTCTGCCTCTTAGTCTCCCAGCTTCCTGGGTATAACGCTGTCGCATGTCTCTTCTGTCTGTTCTTCTTCGAATCTATTTGTTATCCTGTACGTCCCTTCTCTTTTTGAGCCACAACTCATTTCTCATGTACTTTTAGTGTATCTTCACCTTAGGTACTAAGAACCTTGGAGTGCATACCAAGCGGGGCTCTGGTCTTATTGTTATGGTGGGTCCCTTCGTCTGCTGGCTGTGCTCAGTTCAAGGTTCTCACTAAGCTCAGGGTGTCGGGGGAGGGGCTTGGTACCCACCTGCACAAGGTGCCCTCGCCGACGCAACATCCACCCGTCACTCGTATCTTGTCCCATTGTCAGGTTACATAGCCATGACCATTTACGCCGCGTAAGATCTAGCATTTTTTTTATAAGCTTGCGTTCTAAGCGCTATACAGCGGCCTTGTTGTCGACCAGGCGAGGAAGAACGGATTCTCATTCCGCAACCGCGATGAGCTTACCGCCAACTTGAAGCGCGCCGCCGACAATTTCACTCCAACCGAGTCGCTCCCTGATGATATGAAAGGACGCTCGAGCAGTGAAAAGAAGGTGTCCAATGACGAACTAGTTAGGGTCGTATGAAAATACATTCACAATAGAGGAAGAGTAGTATACATGACCTCCTCAATTAGTATAAGCATTCACTACCCCACAGATATTATTACATATCTATGTATATAACAAGGTCGCTGCCATCCGATGAGTATCTATAAATGATACCTGAATGACGTGAGTGTATATGAGATTCACCACCGATGTCCTTGGACCGCTACATGATCTACGAATGTAGCTCAAACCAATCAAATTGACAGACAACTCCTACTGGTTGAGTGTATGACCGCACGAACTTGCCAATGAATAATGTTGACGTAGGAGCGTCACAACCACGGGAAGTCAGGTTTGAAAAGGCTCCATTTCAGCGCACCCTACAAAGAGAGGAAAGCCGCTATTGCTGGGAGAGCGGGAGAATGAAAAGGACAGAAGTTCTGCTGCAGTGTGCACGTCATGCTCAGATGCCGAACTGTCGTGCTCCATGTACTGTAGAGTTACGACCATAAAGTCTTCGTCATACGTCCCACCCCCTGACAAATCGAAGCTATTTGAAGTGACGGTCACAAACAATTTGGGGTCACGAAGCTATTCAGTTTTGTGACACATGGTAAAATAAGAAACAAACAGACACACAAAATTGCTGAAAAAATACCCCTTTCTCTTTTCAACTCAATTCTGTGCAGCCCACCAAGTACATGAGAAAAGCTGTCAAAGGGTAAGAGAGTAAAATATGGGTTAGAGTCAGTCAGAGACCAAGCTAATTTGGATAGGTCACACGTCACAAGGTCCTACGAAGCTAAGGGTGACATGGTCACACCCCAAAGGGTGTGAAGTTATGATGGTAACTCTACAGTAGATGCATTCAAAACACTGAAAGCATACCCTCTCCATTTAATCACTCAATCACCCAGTTTCTGACAGGAGGGTGCATTCCCACAGTGGAATTGTCATGCTTGAAAGGCCTGAATTTGGTATGTGTTGACTTGTTCTGGATAACAAGCAATGACAGGTCTGCACTGAGTACATGTTGAGGAGATTGTGCTGTGCTGCAGAGATGGTTTGCAGAGCTGGAGGAGTCTCTGGGTGAATAACTTCAGCATCAGGTAACCAACCTGAAAATGATAAAACCATACAAAGCTTTATTTATTCTAAAATTACCTTGCTCCGCAAGGTCATGTTCAAATGTTGGTAAAGTTGTGCCAACATAAGCAATAGTCCATGTGAAGAAAAATAATTCATGACACAAAAACAGATGATGAGATTCAACTACTAGGAGTTTGCATTGCACACTTCTGACCTTGCACTGATATGCAAGCAATTGGCCAGCACTTTGAATTTCTGCAATTGCTACGGTTTTGAGTTTCTAGATTTCAGCTCTAGGTCACTTGATCTGTTTTATCTCACATGATTACACAGCATGACATTTCACTTTCCAGCAATCCTTTGGTCTGCCCTGTTTTTTCTACATCATGCTCTTGGCCTGTTTTGCTACACTCTCAAACAGATTGACAGTGTTAGTGATTGTCTTGCCCTTCAATGCCTACATCTTATTACCCAGAAGTCATGGGTGCAACTGCATTCAACTATTTACATAACAATGCAATTGTTTTGACAGTACAAGGAAACATATTACAGTAATCAAGTAACTCCAATATTCTCATCATGCTACATCAGTGTGCTCCTCATCATTAATCACCTGCCATGTGTAAAGTTCAAGCCATTTACCTTACTCATTAGCATTTTCCCCAATGCCTGATTGGGCAATCAGGACATGCACATGAATGATGCCATGATTTTGCACCTCTATCACTGTTTCAAGAGATGTGAAATTAATATCAACTATTCAACTAAAATCATACCACAACCTGACAGTGGATTTGTGTTTGATGTAGTTGAATTGACATTGTTTGAATGCATTATAGCAGCCATTATTGTTGAACTCCAAGATATTTTAAACTCCATTCAAGCTCTGAATAGGAGGTCAAGCGGACAATCACATGTCATTGTGCTGAATCTGTGTCCAAGTGCATGTGTCAAATGACTATTGACTAATTTCTGGTCAAACAAAGAGTGCTGTGAAAAACATTCATGGTATTGTTCAAGTCTGACTCTTCACTTGTCCAGTCACCAAGTGACAAGAAGCATAGCAAGAGGTCTTAGATAGTGTTGCACAATGCAAGCTGATGCACAATACAGTCACTCAAAACTATGACATTGCCAATATGATACTAGACTTACTCATGATAATGGACCTCGCTGTCATTAGCTGGACTTGTCACTTCATGGCTGTATTGGGACAAGAAGTTGTCCAGTGAAGGTTTAGACACTTATTGGAACCTTTTTTGGGCATCATCTATCAACTTTCCTTTCTGTTCTACAGGACAGAAATGCTCTTATCACTGGCTCTGTTGTATGGGCAATGGTGGGATACAACCTTGGCAGTGTGGTGTGTGATCTCAACATTCTCATTCCATATGAAGGCTTTGGAGCTGTACATGCAGCAATCCAGAGCATTCAGGGATATACATCCATTTCAAATGTAGCTCATCCAGCCCTTACACCATGGATAAGCACATTTTGCAAATATGCTTCCCACCACTGAATCATCACCCTGTCAGCTTCCAACAAAGCCCAGAGTGTCTTGCACATCATTTTGAATGCCCCAACAACTGCTGACATGTTATTCATGTCCACTGGAGGTCTTTGTTATTTCTATCCAGGATGGTATCATACAGGTATGTCATATCTGCATATCTGGATCTCAGATCTGACCCTTATCTCATCTCAGATCCACATCTTATCTCCGATGCTATCCACATCTTATCCCCCTCCAACATCTCATCATTCAATCTGTCCACTCGTCCAGTCTGGTCCACAACTCATCCGAATCCACAACCAGCGCTTATCTCTTTTCGGTAACCCCCTAACTCCGGTATTTTGGTTATCTGTATATCCATCCTGCTCCCTTATCCGCTACCTATGTTTCATTTCCATTTCATGATTTGTGATCCATTTCTACTTACCAATAGACTATCCACATGCTTCGTACATAGCCTCGGACTCTGCTGATTGATCATTCCGTTAGATACCTATAGTATATAACCTCCTGTAACTTTCTGTAGTACCTCAGTTCGAATATCATCTTAGTTCTACTCATTCCTGTCCTCTGGACTTGAGTACCTCTACTCTTGTCACCCTCTGAGACTTAGGATTGATTCCTATAGTCTATCTGTATCTGCCTCTGTCCCCGACAGTCCATTACTGTTAGTTTCTAGTCTGGACCATCCGGATTAGCCTTACAATACTTATCCCTCATCCAGAAGTCATCCGGATCTGTTACGCTACTCATCCAACCTTCCAGACATGCTAGTCTTGCCTTCCTGAAATAAGGGGCAATACTCAGGTAAGGGGCACAGGGCATGAGCTGAGGCCGAAGCCCTTCAGATCCAGTTACCTTTTGAGTACGACCTTAACAAGGTATAGCTATTCAAAGTCACACTGTGTTACAGTACCCCTATTCTTTTTTCTCACCATCACTGTGGACATCTTATGGCTGTACTATTAATGCTTCATTTTCACCTTGCTGTTCCCTCATGGTCTCCCTTATCTCTGACTCATACCTTGTTTTCCCATGAACCTTCCCTTCTTAGAACTTGGTTACCCTTCGCCCAGCTTGGTCTGTGCATGGTTCTCTTATGTATATAAACCCTAGTTACCATTTGTATTTTCTCTAACTTGAATCTACTTAGTTCTCTTTGATACTCGACTCTAGCTCCTTGGGAAGGAGGCTAGCCATTGTCCCATTTGAACTCTAGATCCTGCAGGAGTCTAGACAATTGCTCCTGAGAGAGGTGTTGACTTGATAAGGCCTAGTCCTTGATCGACCCTGATCCTGATTCCTTTATTGGAACAACACTCTATCCAAGTTTGTAACACACTGGGGATTTAGTGTTGTGTGACAATAAATTAGGATGTGCCGGTGAACTCATGGGTGAAATCAAAGTTCACAGAGGCATGAACTTCCTAGGAAGGACATGTGACAAGCTGTGTCCAACCTATTGGCACAATGTTCAAGACAACCATCTGCATTTGTCCATTGATTGGAATGAAGAGGATTCTGTTACTGATGTATTCAACAATGCCAATGTTGAATGGTAGTTAAATCCAGAGTGCATTAATAGTAACTGTCCTCATTGTATTTCAGTGATGTATCAGAACATTGAAAGTGCTGGTGCTCATAACCATGAGTGTGTGCTTCCATCTGATAAAACAATAGTGCTGATAAGTCTTTGTAGGAGGTGATGTAAAAATACTTCCAGCTGAAATACACCACCACAAACCTGTAAGCACACATGTTATCATTGATCCAATGACTCTCAAGGTATCACCAGAGATTCCCTCAATTAATAAAGGGCATATTTTATGGCTCACAGTGCCACCAACCTATTCTTGTGCCTATTCCAGTATGAGATGGTGTTGAACAACCTCCTACACTGGATGACCTCGAAGTCAATTACTGGGTGAAACAGTGAGAGATGTATGACTGCATGTCAACTTGTTGGCACTTGCACCACACATTTAGCACAATTTCTGGCTTTAATATGACTATTAATGGAAAATATACAGTGTTTTTTGAAAAACCTCACTCTTCAATCCTCAGAAGCCATTTACTGTTCAGGATGTCTACCATGAATGGCAACTGAGACACCATTCCTGGGAGTACCCTAGTTGTCAAGCAAATGTGAGACAAACCAAGCTACATCATCAATATGACAAAAAGGGATTGACTCATTGCCAATTTCCTCATATCAAGGTACATTTCACTGATTACTAGATCCTGCATTTGGCAAAAGAGATGCCAGTGCTTTGCATTACCATGTATTAACATAACAGCAACATCCATTGCAGCTCATTGGCTTGCTGTCTTCTCCAACAACACAGACAAAGTTGTGAAGCCACCAAGTGGCAAGGTTGCAGCATCAGCCTGTCAGAAATTAGGACTAGAAGTAGCAGGATAATAATGAAGACATTACCTCTATCATGTACTCCAGTTTTCCCATAACTTAACTCTGTCTGCTTCAATAGTTCTTTGATATGTGCATCTTCAATTTGAAGACTCTTGGATGGATGTCATCTAAAGAGTTGGTCTTCAAAATCACAAAGCAACCAAATGGTGTCTCTTCCACAACTACGAGATAATGCCACATAGGCATTAAAAGGGGACAGTGTTACAGTCAAATGTACACCCCTATTCATTTTCTCCCTTTCCTTGTATTACATCATGTGCTGCATACCACCACCGCTAGACTTATCCCTGCTTTGCTTATCTCTGACTCACGTTGTATTACACCATGATCACTATTGCCATTGCTAGGTGATCTATTCTTGTTATCTCTGACTCATCTCTATTCTTGTTATCTTTGACTCGTCTTCAATCCCACACCTGCCCTAAAGTAGCCTGCCCTAAAGCACCTACAGTTCCCTATATATATAGCCCACTTTGTACACTGTAGTTCTTCACTTAATCTTACTAGGTTTTACCTGGAATTTCCTTCACTTAAGACCTCCAATCTTAAGTCATCTGAACATCAATATTCAAGTCGAGGACACTCTCCTTGCCTTGTCTTATGACCCTTGCATTTGCAAGGTCTTGAACCAACTCTAGCCATTGCTCTTATCAAGCTGCTATTGTTGTGACTATCCTAGTTTGTAACAAAAGATCAAGTCTCCTCCTGAACCTCTCCACCAGAGAGGCCCCCATCACTAAGAAAGCAAGACAACCCCTTGGGTTAGAAAGTATTGGTGGGAAAGTGATCCCAGCACACCGCCAGAACCAGAAGAAGAATATCATGAGGCTGCAGGTCTGGATATAGAAGACAGAGAGAGATGAAACCCATCCCCTATAACCACTGAATCAGAACACCACTCGACTACTTCATCTGATGAATTCCCAGAAGAACAGACCCCAGAAACATTACTGCAAACCCCAGTTTCAGAATGTCAGCACCTATGTCCACTTCTGAGCTTAAAGCTGGAATGCCTACAAACTATGACAGAAGCCCTGAGAAGGCTCTCCAATGGTTATTCTCAGTGAAAGCATACTTTACTGTTAATTCCACAGTCTACAACACAGATGAAAAGAAAGTCATTACTGCACTTGTGTACATGACAGAAGACAGTGCCATGGGTTGGGCGCTGACCTTTTACACCGAAGTTGATAACTCCGCTGTAAGGAATGAGATTCCTCCAGGTGTAGATCACCCATATTTCAACACATGATGATTGGTACAGTGCATGACTCACTAGCTATGACTTTCTTGCAAAATGCGCCAGAGGCGCGACACTTTCCCACACTATGCGACGCATTCATGTGCATGCACTTAGCATGCTCTTCCTGCACTTGGTTGCACTTTGTCGCGCAGCATCCCAGAGCATCCATCCATCATCCAACCAGTTCCCTAGTGAGTCCCTTCTCATTTATTCTCACTATCAGACCATATTTAGCATTATATGACACCATATTTCATCATGGACCCTTAGTTACATCATGTTAAGAACCATGTTGCTCAAGGGAGAGAGAGACTGACTCAGAGGGGCTTGGCCTCAGCTCATATGCTGTGCCCCTTACCCAAGTATGTGCCCTTCATTTCATATGAGGTCCAATGATGGTCCAATGAAGTCCAGAGGACTTCCAGAGGAGCGTGGGAAACGTCCGGAGGAGCACAGGAGAGTTCCAGAGGAACACAGGAAGTGCTTAGGGGAGTTCCCACTGCAAGGTAATATTTCTACAGGAAACAGGATGGAAGGATAGGAGGTCCAAGGGTCTGAAGGTCTGGAGGACAGGAGGACAGAAGGACAGGATGTCCAGAGGTCCAGAAAGGCAAAGCTCCAGCCTAGGGAATCAATCCCTAAGCCTGATGGATAGGACAGACTTAGGTGGACCAAAGTCCAAGAGAGGATTGGGCAAGTAGAGCAAAGTCTAAGATGATATTCAAACTAAGAAAACTACAGGAGTATCTACAGGGGTTATATACTGGAGAATATCTGGGGGGATCAGTAAGCAAAGGAGCAGGGCTATGTACGAGCATGTGGAAACACATTAGTAAGTAAGACAGAACATAACCAAATTGGAGATGAAGACTCATACAAGGATCAATAAGCAAGATGGAACAGGAGGTAACCGAAAGCCAGAAAGGCAGAGATGCCTAAATGGGGATAGGTGCAGGATATCGGACAGAGGGTGGGAATAGGTCCGGAGTTAATATCTGGAGGTCCGGAGACTTGGGGATCTGGACAACAAGGTGGATACAGGACCAGGATATGAGAAGGTGGATATAGTCCAGAATCTGAGACAAGGTGAAGTCCAGATGTCTTGCTGGATGAAGTGTGCATAGGGTGGATGGGACAGGGGGGTATGGATCAGGCTAGCAGTGGAGATCTGATGGTCCAGAGCTCAGGGGTAAATCTGGAGCATAGTCAATCCTGCTGAGGTGTGGAGCACACAGTGGAAGGGGATCTGGGAATGAGTTGGATATGAAGTGGGGTCTGGATGTAGGCTCAGAAGGCGTGGGAATATGATGGAATGTGGGTCCGGATTGTGGGATATGACACATCATTTACATACTTAGAGTGCTCCCTGTTCGCTTCCAAGCCCTGGGAGCATGCCTAGGCACAGCTTACCTGTTGCTGAGGAAAAGTTTTCATACATCAACCACCATCATGTCTAGTAGTGTCTAGCAGTTAGAATTTATCATCCTCAGTCAGCATGCATCAGTCATTGCCCTAGCCCTCAGCAACAGTCCATCAGCATCAGTCCCTAACTCAGCAGTCTTAGCTCACGTCTTCATGCCATCTTTCAGTCTTTTATATGTTCGTGCACTGTGTGTGCCTTATTCCCACACTTCGCACTCTTACGCGCTCAACATTCCCGCATGCACGCTTCACCAGAGTTGACCTGGTGTCACTTTGTGGATCTTGCTTTCTTTGCTCCCCTTAAGGGTCAAACACATCACTTGGTGCACTTCGACCAACATCTAGAGAGTCAGTAGCCTTCCTCTCACCCCAGAGAAAGAGGTTTCTTTCTTTTTATAGCTCTGCAAGCCCAGCAGAGTTGTTGAACCTTCACTGCCACCAAGTCATACAGAACCTTCGCTAACTTTGAGACCAAGTTTAAAGAAGTGTTTGTACCAGCCGATGCTATTGGCACAGCCATGAACAAACTCTGAGCCCTGAAGCAGATGGGCAATCTCACTTCCTATATCGCCAGTTTCAAAACCCTTGCTGCACAAGTTGCCATAAAGCAAGATGCTGTTTTGATTACATTCTTCAATGTCGGACTCAAGAAAGGAATTGGTAACTCTATCTACCAGATGGAAACTGTTCCCACAGACTTCAACAAGTATGTCACTGCTGCAATCAGACTTGACAGAAATTGGCAAAGGGGTGCCATGTTCCACCAGAACAACTGCACCACCATGAAACCTAATGGTCAACATTACGTACCCAGACCCTCCATTGACCGCTGTGACCCAAACACCATGGAGGTAGACCGGTGTGGATAACACAACTTGGCTAGATAGTTGTTAGAATACCTAGCCAATATATGTCTACTAGTCCTGCCTAGCTGCTACACTTGCAAGCAAGAACGTTCAACCTGAGGGATCTGCTGTCTAGTCAAGTTCAATAATCAGTACTACACAAAGGGTCAAAAGTCCGGAGGTCAGAGATCAAGTCCGAAGGTATGGGACAAAGTCCAATGCGCAGGAAATCAGGTCTGCAGGTGCAGAGATGCAGAGATGGCGGGAGAGTAAGGGAAATGGAGGGAATGCGTCAGGACTAGCTTGGAGATGTCAAGGAAGGTCAAGTGAATGAGTGATGCTCATGTCAGGTCAAGGAGAGCGGGTAAACAGGTATATTGCAAGGGTAACTCTAAAGACAGGTATGGGGTGACCAGTATCAGGGATTTCTCCCTCCTACTAAGTGGTGATTGTATTTCTGGTCACCTAACCCTATATAACTAGCTATGTGAAAGTCTGGAGTCCATAGGTGAAAGTAGTAGCAAAAATGCAGGTCCAATGGTATGTAGGTAAAAGGCCATGAGGTACTGCGGCCAGTGGGAATCCATGTAATAACGCTGTCTACTCAATCAGTAATGGGAAATAACTAACTACACACCAGTGGGGTTAAGCAGGACTGGACTGGACATGGTAGGATGAGTGCACAGGATCTTTGAGTGGGTCCAATTCATTGGAGATGCAGAGATGGCAGGAAAGTGTCGGAGATGGGTAGGAGATGTGCAATGTGACGATCATATTCCCACTAGGCTTGCAATGGCCATCTTTTGATATAGGTGATGGAAAGCTACAAAACCATCAACCACTTTTCCCACACTCAACCCACTCCGGACGCATATTCCCGCGCTCTGCGGACCCGTGCATTCACTCCCACGCCTTCAGACTACCTTACAAATGTCCCACATCAGTCCATTGTCCATCCTACCTCATTGGTACGTATTTTGCCTTGCCTCATGTGTTGTAACAAGTGTTGCAGCCTTATTACATGTCTTTACATATTCCTACTGCCTGTCTGTCCTGTCCCTTCCATTTCCGAGAGGGTTTAGCTAGTATAAAGTGCCTAGGGTGACTACTTCGTATTTACTTCCCTTCTGCAGTATTTCCTTCCCTTAGGTTTTACTTAGGAGCAGTCACCATTAGTGCGCGCTTTTTAGCCCCTATTGGTTACCTTATACCTGGACACCTTACCTTGACTTTCTTTACCCATGCAATCAATACCCTTGCCCTCACTTGTTACCCGCGCCATTCCTTAAGACTTCCCTACCCTAGCATCTTGCACTTCTGCATCAACCGCTCATCAACCACTCATCGACCGCACTTCCGCATTCCCGCGCTCTACATACCCACGCACTTGTTCCCACACTCTGCGCACTTTCGGGTCTTTAGTATCATCGGCCATTCTCAGTAGCAATTCCCTTTAGGGTTGAATGTTCTTGCTTGCAAGTGTAATAGCTAGGCAGAGCATCGACCTACAACAATATTTTTGGTTAGGCACATTAACAAGTGTCTAGCCATTGTTGTGTTTGCACAGCGGACTGGCTAGGGATTGCAGAATGGGGTGCTAGCACACCAGCCTGAACATGATTGTCACACCGGCTCACTGAAGCTGAATGAAGTGACCACATGAAGAAAGGCTTATGCTTCTCATGTCACCAACCCGGGCACATGACTAGAGTGTGTCCCCAGAAGAAGAATGGGAAAACTCCTGTCCATTGTGAAGAGATAGAAGATAGCGATGAAGAAGATGAAGATACAAAGATCCGTCGCCTTGCTGAGGATGTTTAATGTGGAAGACTGGATCAATGTCAGTATCTTCCGATGTAGCAATAAGACTTGTATGAGAAATTGGTGAATGTAAAGAACTTCGTGTTCCCATTTCCCTCATCTCAAAAACTTGTCTGAAAACTGTTGAAACCACCACAGTTGTTGATTCCAGAGCAGCTGGAACATTCATCTCCAATGAATTCATCAAAAAGCATCATATCCAAACCCACACCCTTAGTAAACTGTTCAGAGTAACTACTGCCAATGGAAGCCATTCCAAAAGTGGAGCAATTCACCAATAGTATCCTCAATGTCAAAATAGATGGACGAACTATGATTGGAAAATTCAACATCACTCAGTTAGGACACTGAGACCAGATCCTTTTAGGAATCCCTTGGCTGCATGCTATGAACCCTCTCATTGATTGGGCTGCCAAAACCCTTATCCTCTTGTGTACCACAAAGAGTGATCAAGTTGAAGAAGAAATTGATAAAGAACGAAAGAGGAACCCATTGATCATACTTGGAAAGATTTGAAGCTAAAGAAAAAGAAAGTGGTTGATGAGCCGAGTATCCCAGTTGCCAAGGAATTCATTCTGGTTCCATGTGCAACTATCAAAGAAATCCCAGATGAAGAAGCACCCAGTCTTGCCCCCATTGAAGAGATCCCTGATCTCCTTCCCATTCCTGATGACAACGATGAAACCTTCAACACCAAGGAAGACATTTGGACCCAAGAAAACTTTCCAGCACCCATGTGTGAAGTATCTATGTACAACTTATACGACAACAAATTCTTGGTTGAATATTCCATTGACACCTCTGAGATCTGAGTAATCGCAAACACCTCCATGGATACCCCACTCACTCCTGATGGAACTAGTCATTCTGAACAGAAACCTATGGTTAAACCCCTGCTATGGCCTGCCAAATATGCTAAAGTCAGTAACAAAGCTCAGCAGTTTGCCCTAGCTGCAGGTTTAGAACAGAAAAAGAAGACTTTTGAAGAACTCATCCCCTCCTATCTTCACGACTTTGCTGATATTTTTGCTAAAGACAGACTTAACCAGCTCCCCCCTGAACAACCTGGTATTGACCATCACATTGAAACAAAACCCAGATTCATCCCAAAAACATCAAAGATCTACCCACTCTCTATCACAGAATGAACCACCGTCAAAGTATTCATAGATGAAAATGTACAGAAAGGCTTTATTTCTGAATTGAAATCACCCCAAGCCAGTGGTTTCTTCTTTGTAGGAAAGAAAGGTGGAGATCTCAGACCCTGCCAAGACTACCAGTACATCAATGATTGGACGATCAAGAATGCTTATCTGCTCCCACTCCCCTTGTCCCTTGTAGCATGGTTGCATGGAGCAAAGTACTTCACCAAGATGGATGTATGATCCGAATACAATAATATCTGTATCCACCCTGATGATAGATGGAAAGCCATGTTTACCACTGAGTTTGGGCTCTATGAACCCAACATCATGTTTTTTGGTCTTTGCAACTCACCAGCCACTTTCCAAGTGTACATGAACCAAACATTCCAACAGGAGATCAATGAGGGATGGTTGGTGATCTATATGGATGACATCCTTATCTTTTTGAACAACCTTGATGAACATCACACATGGACCCACCATATTCTAACCAAGATACATGTGGAACAACTCTTCCTGAAACCAGAGAAGTGCACTTTTGATGCTTAAGAAGTAGAATATCTCAGTATGATTATTAGACCTGGATGTATTGCCATGGATGTTGCTAAAACTGACAGAATATGTGACTGGCCTATCCCCACCACAGTTAAAGAAACCAGATCATTCCTCAGGTTCTGCAACTTCTACCAAAACTTGATCCCCCACTACTCTGATATCACATGACCTCTTATCAATTTGACAAAGAAAAACACCACATTCCTCTGGTCTGAACCATGCCAAAACGTGTTCTCCATACTAAAAGAATGCTTCCTTAAGCAACCTGTCCTCCAAAACCCTGATCCTACCCAGCAGTTCACTGTCGCCACAGATGCCTCCCTAGTAGCCACAGGAGTGGTCCTTCTTCAGACTGATGAAAATGGTGTTTACCACCCCTGCAGTTACTTATCCCAATCCTTGAACCCCACAGAATGAAACTACCAGATCTTTGACCATGAATTATTGGCCATCATTCATGCCTTGACAGAATGGCACCACTACCTTGAAGGAAACCCTCACCCTGTCATCATATTCACCGATCACAAGAACCTTCTCTATTTTCATACCACACAAAAATTAACCTGTCGCTAAGCTAGATGGCAACTCCTCCTCTCATGCTATGATATCAAGCTCCACCATGTCCCTGGAATGAAACTTGCTGCACCCGACACTTTGTCACAGTGTGCTGACCATGCACCAACTGAATCTGATAATGAAGATATGACTCTTCTCCCTGATTCCATGTTTGTCCAACTTCTTGATCAAGAACTCATGACTATGCTTGCACACCCTGACCCTGATGATACCAACCCTATCTTTCAAGCCACATCTGATGTGCTTAATGGCCTCTGCCTTCCCCCCATGAAATCAGCTCTCTCAGATTGGACAATTAAAGAAGATATCCTGTATTATAAAGATCATGCCTACATCCACCCTGTGGGACAGCACACTATTCTCAAACAAACTCATGATCATGCCACCATGGGCCATCCCAGTCATTTCAAAACAGAAGAACTTGTCAAACGTGACTTTTGGTGGCCTTCCATGGGTACCTATATTCAGAAATACATTGAGGGTTGCGCCCTTTGTCAGCAAATGAAATCTGTTACCAACTCCACAACTCCTCCCCTCATGCTGATCCCCTCCACCACCACAATGCCCTTTGCCCAAGTCTTGGTTGATCTTATCACTGATCTCCCCCCTTGCACCAGCTTTGATTCTATCATGGTTGTGGTAGACCATGGGCTTATGAAGGGGGTAATTCTCATCCCTTGTATGAAAACCATCACCTCAGAAGGCATTGCAAAGAAGTTTTTCAAATATGTTTATTGTTGCTTCAGACTCCATGAAAAAGTCATCTCAGATTGTGGGCCACAGTTCATCTCCAAATTCTCTAAAGCTCTTGCTAAACTTTTGAAATATGACATCACTGCATCCACCACTTATCACCTACAAACCGACAGACAAACAGAACACCTTAACCAAGAATTAGAAATATACCTTCACATCTATTGCCACAATAACCCTGAAGATTGGGTAGAACACCTTTCCATATCCAAATTTGTTCACAACCACTGGAAACATGACTCCTGCAACACATCACCATTCTTCCTTATGATGGGATATGAACCCAGAGCTCTACCTCATGTCCTACCTGATTCCACTGTTCCCACCACAGAAGAATGACTCCGCCTTCTCCAAAAGATAAGAGAAGAAGCTATCTCCTGCCATGACCTGGCAAGGCAGCACATGGCTGCATGATCATACAGAAAGAAGTATCAACCATGGAAGGTCAGTGATAAGGTTTGGTTGTCAGGAAAGAACCTCATCACACAGCTGCCATCAAAGAAGCTTGCTCCAAAGTGATATGGTCCCTTTACGGTGAAAGCCATACTTTCTCCAATCACATTCACACTCCAACTACCAGAACAATGGAAGGTTCATCCCACATTCCATGCTTCTGAGCTATCCTCCTATCATAAAACCAAAATCCACAGTCCAAACTTCCATGACCCTTCCCCAGATGTCATAGATAACAAAGAAGAATATGAAATCAACACTATCCTATCACATAAAGGC
Source organism: Suillus subaureus (assembly GCF_016647635.1). Taxonomy (NCBI): domain Eukaryota; kingdom Fungi; phylum Basidiomycota; class Agaricomycetes; order Boletales; family Suillaceae; genus Suillus; species Suillus subaureus. The sequence continues at coordinate 23,734 of NW_024538746.1, forward strand.
ATGGGTAAACGAAGACACTATCTGGTATCCTGAAAAGGATATTCCTCTGCCAGCAATGAATGGATCCCAGAAGATAACCTCAGTAACACCTCAGACATCCTCTCTGCATATAAGAAGATTCACTGATTGTAACTCCAAAAACAATGTCCTCTTTCTTCAAGAGATTACAACACTGCCTACTCCACCTTCAACATCTTACCACTGCTATGAGCCTTGCCTCTGAAAACATTACCTCCCCATCTTTGACCAAAACCACCTTATCCAGTGATTTGTCCCTCATTGATTACTTCACTATCATTGACGAAATCAAGAATAACACCCTCTTTGAATCTGCCATCACATCCCTGCAATACACCATTGAGATAGACCGACTCTTAGGAGAAACTGGAGCAATCTCTAGCAGACTCCTCATCAACATCATTAGATCCACCAGTCTCATTGAACAGACAGCTAATCTTCTTGATGATGATCGTCACAAAACCATCTTCCATCACCTTCATATATGTATCTGCAATACTGCAATCCATCTGTTGCCTTCTAGCACTAAAGAAGCTATCAGGGAGACTATCCACATCATCACTGAACAAATCACTGCAGACCCAGTCACATGACCCCCATCTCCACACATTGCAATCCCTGTCCCACTGCCAGTTCTTCCACCACCTGCCATTGAGTGTATGCATAGTGTTCTCAATCCTGCTGTTGTACCTTTCATACCAGCTTCTCCTGCTCCTACCCCCATCACACCCACTACTCGCCAATACCCCACAAGATGTAGATCATCTCAAATCAAGCAAGAACCATCTGTCTCACCCACCATTAGAAATCACAAGTGATGCTCTAGATCCCTATCACCACCACCACAGTCCTCCACTGTCACCACTGTAAAAGTAGAAACCATTGACAATGTCATGTGTTGTAACTACCATGTCACCAGCCATCATCATAAGAAGTGCCCTGACTATTATTGCTGAGTTTGCAAGGAGTATGCACCTGGTCACTTATCAGTCTTCTGTAAAGACTTGAAGGGTGAAGCAGTTATTCCATTGAGCTAGATTGATCTGGGTTTTTATGAAGCTCTCTCTTGTTGGGAGGCTGAGCAGGACGCTGTCTATCATGCCAAAGAAATAGTCAAAGACTTAAAGTGGAATATTGACATGATCACTGGATGATCATCCATCACTGAAGAGCAGGACGACCTGCTGTATTCTAACTATGACACTGACCCCATCTACTGGGCTAACCAGGATAACTAAAGTCGGTGACTTTGTTGCTAAACAAGGGGTAATGTTACAGTCAAACATACGCCCCTATTCATTTTCTCCCTTTCCTTGTATTACATCACATGCCGCATACCACCACCACTAGACTTATCCCTGCTTTGCTTATCTCTGACTCACGTTGTATTACACCACGATCACTATTGCCATCGCTAGGTGATCTATTCTTGTTATCTTTGACTTGTCTTCAATCCCACACCTGCCCTAAAGTAGCCTGCCCTAAAGCACCTACAGTTCCCTATACATATAGCCCACTCTGTACACTGTAGTTCTTCACTTAATCTTACTAGGTTTTACCTGGAACTTCCTTCACTTAAGACCTCCAATCTTAAGTCATCTGAACATCAATATTCAAGCCGAGGACACTCTCCTTGCCCTGTCTTATGACCCTTGCATTTGCAAGGTCTTGAACCAACTCTAGCTGTCGCTCTTATCAAGCTGCTATTGTCATGACTATCCTAGTTTGTAACACTTTCTGCCATCCATTGGATCTGTCATCACAGAGGTGTCAACAGTCTTAGTGGGCACTCACTCCCTACATTTAAATGGCACTGTACTTTCCCATGCAGGCACAGCCCTTGCAGCTATGATGGCAAAACAATACAGTATTCCTGTCATTATTTGCTGCAAGACATACAAGTTTGCAGAAACAATCCAGCTAGATAGTTTTTGTTAAGAACTGGTTTGCTCAAAGTGAAGAGGGGGACTGATTCTAAGGGGCTTGGCCTCAGCTCATACACTGTGCCCCTTATCCAAGTATGTGCCCTGCATTTCAGATGAAGCCCAATGATGGTCCGACAAAATCTGAAGGACTTCCAGAGGCTGGCTACTCTGGTGGAGTGCTAGAGGACTTCTGGAGGAGCATGGGAAACATCCAGAGGAGCATGGGAGAGTTCCAGAGGAATGCAGGAAGTGCTCAGGAGAGTTCCTACTCCAAAGGGAGTATAGAGACTCTTAGGTAATACTTCTACAGGAAACAGGATGGAAGGTACAGAGGACAGGATGTCCAGAGGTATGAAGGGCATAGAGGCTACATTGGACTTCATCCAATGTAGAAACAAACAGAGGTAGACTACCCTAAGGTAGAGTCAGAGAGATAGGAATTGGACCTAAGTCCAGCAAGAGGGTAAGTGCCAGAAAGGCAAAGCTCCAGCCTAGGGAATCAATCCCTAGGCCTGATGAATAGGACAGAACTTAGTTGGACCAAAGTCCAAGAGAAGATTGGGCAAGTCTAAGTTGATATTTAAACTGAGGAAACTACAGGAGTATGTATAGGGGTTATATACTAGAGAATATCTGAGGGGATCAGTAAGCAAAGGAGCAAGGCTATGTATGAGCATGTGGAAGCACATTAGTAAGTAAGATGGAACATAAGTAAATGAACTCAGAGATGAAGACTCATACAAGGATCAATAAGCAAGATGGAACAAGAGGTAACCGAAAGCCGGAAAGGTAGAGATGTCTAAATGGGGATAGGTGCAGGATATCAGACAGAAGGTGGGAATATGTCCAGAGGTAGTTATGGTTAATATCCAGAGGTCCAGAGATCTGGGGATCCAGAAGATGAGGTAGATACAGGACCAGGATATGATGAGGTGAATATAGTCCTGAATCCAAGACAAGGTGAAGTCTGGATGTCTTGCTGGATGGAGTGTGCATAGGGTGGACAGGATAGGGGGGTACAGATCAGGCTAGCAGTGGAGATCCAATGGTCTGGAGCTCAGGGGTAATTCTGCAGTGGAGCTGATCCTGCTGAGGTGTAGAGCAGATAGTGGAGGGAGAACTAGGAATGAGTTGGATATGAGGTGGGGTCCAGACATAGGCTCAGAAGGCATGGGAATATGATGGAATGTGGGTCCAGTGTGAAAGACACAACCTGACTGGATACTTGATAAAAGTACTCAGCCAGTATAATGATCAAAGCTCTGCCTAGCTGCTACACCTGCAAGCAAGAACATTCAACCCAAGGGAATCAATGGACTAGGCTCAAGCTCAAGAGATAAAATGAGTGACAGGGGAACACTTCAAGCCAATGACAGAAACTATGTTCCAGGAGCTATCTGGTGAGCTGAGAAGCTACAACTAGGAAGCTACAACTAGGGGATGCTACTAAATAACCCAAGTGAATGGGGAGCAACCAAGAACTGGAGACAAGGGGAAACTGAGTAGTGACTGTAGAGTCCTAGGTAAAGGGTAGATGATTATATAAGCAGTAAAAATGCGAACATAACCTAAGGAAAGTAACAATAAGAGAAGTGTAGTAAAAACTACCATTTGCAGGCTAGAGTCAATATGATTGTGATACCAGATTGTGGGATATGACAGTCTGACCAAGAATGAGCTTGGTATATTCCCTTGTAATCATTACCTTTCATCTTGATTTAATATTATGATCCTGTAGCACTAGCTAGTAATATATTTTTCTCCTTCCCCCTTACTTGGTCAAAAGATATGCTCACCCTCAACAAATAGCCCAATCTAGAGATCCTCAATCCACTCTATGACCTGACACCTTTTTCCAGTATCACAGCAGTTGTGACAGAAGTTGGAGTTATTCTGCCAAGCTCCACCAGCTCAATTCCACTTGTGCTCAGTTACACTGCACCGTAACATACCATACATAGTATTCACTGTGGAAATGAGAAAATGGCCTCATCTAGATAGAGTACAGATAGAAGAATCAACTGGACATGAACAAGTACATCTGCCCAGGTCCAAAAAACCTATGGACTGGCATGATTTTAGGACCCTAACCATACTCTAGTCAGATGTGATATCTGTTGTCTAGATTTAAGCCCATCAGACAAACCATTCTCAAGGTTGCATGTGGATATAGTATATGTACCACCTACATGAAAGGACAACCACATGACTCTATGAGCCTAGCATGTACATGAACATGACTGTCACAACACATGAAACAATGCATAATTTCTCAGTCAGAAAAATACACATTGATGTCTAGAAGCACAACATTGCAAGTCAGTGGAAGTCTGGACAGTATTTCAAACTTACTTGGGAGAATGGAATGGAGAGGGAAGCAAAGAGCAAAGAAAGAGTGCACTGCCACAGGGCCAGTACTTAAAGGATGCCAAGCAGGTTTCACACATGATAAGACAAGGCAGCCAGTCAAGGCCCTAGGAATAGTCATCCCAATAATGTAAGCATTTTCCCATGACATATTTTTTACAGAAAAAATGAGACATTTATGTCTGACAAAACCCTTTTCCCACTAACCTTGGGAGTCAGGGAACCAACTCATTCTGCAAATTTCCCACAGGAGCTTTTTCCTGATGTAACCATAATACCAACTAATTATCTGAGACTGGAGGGAAGAACTCTCACCAGATGAGATGCAACTGTGAAAGGAAAGGCTATGGACCCAGCACTTACAGTGGCTCAAAAAAGTGTCTCAATGTTTGTGACTTTTCATGTAATTGCTGTATTATGAGCCAGGGTGTGAGAATATGACTAAGCCATAGGGAGGTGTGGGAAAGCTCTGCTTCCAAGCTTCATGTTTGATTCCTATAGCATGGGAAGATTATGTCATCAAGTGAAGATATGGTTAATTTAATTTGGTGACTCATTAAGACACTTTTTTGACTTTTAGTTTGGCTAACACAATCTCTATGATTCTAGTACTTGGTGCTTCCTTCTGTTGCTCTAATTACTTCCACCACTCTTCTATGCATACTATCTATCAATTTGAGGCATTCCTCATCAACAATCTTGCCCCACTCTGCTGCAACTCTCTCCCACAGCTAAAATAACCCCTATTGAGGATCTTGATTGACTGCAAGTGATATCTTGAGTAATTACCAGGGCTGTTCAATAGGGTTGAGGTCTAAACTGGACTTGCCATGATAGCACACTGATACCATAGTTTTCAAACCATTTTATGGTCAACTTGAAGTATGCTTAGGGACATTGTCTTGATAGAAGGTAACATCTTATTCAATAATTCTTGATTCTTGCATGCTTCTGAGCAGATAGTTTTCCAAAATTGAAATATGCTACTCTGCATCCATCCTCCCCCCCACCTCACAGAGAGTTCCTACTCCATTCCACCTCATACAACACCATACCATCAAGTTTCCTACTTTACATACTTTAGTGTTTTCTTGACTTTTCTTTCTTCTAGTAGTTCTTCTGCCTTCCATCACATGTATTCCTAGCCACCTGACCCCATCCTATTGATTTTGTCTCATCTGACCAGGTAGTCCTATTCCAGTCCTCAACAATCCAATATTGAGGCTTTAAAGCCAAGGCTGGTCTCCTTCTCCTATAGGCTGAAGACAGGAAAGGTTTTTTCTGCCTGTTTACAACTTTAAGATTGGCTGCCTTAGGAGTATCCTTGACTATTTGAGTGGAGAGAGCAGTGTAGATGATTGTAATTAATCAATTTGGTGACTTGAGTAGTATTGGCAGCCTGCCTAGTTGGAATATTATGAACAAGAGATTTTTTGTTATATGGTGTAAGCTTGAAAGGACAATCTAGTTTGATATTTTTCTTATCTGGCATGACTTTTTTATGATCCTAATGAGAGTAACCCTGCTCAGACCAGTTTTGGTAGCAATCTGCCTGGTGTACAGATTAGAAGAGCTGAGGATAATAATAGGGGCTATTTTAGCTGTGGAGAGAGTTGCAGCAGAGTGGGGCAAGATTGTTGATGAGGAATGCCTCAAATTGATAGATAGTATGCATAGAAGAGTGGTGGAAGTAATTAGAGCAACAGAAGGAAGCACCAAGTACTAGAATCATAGAGATTGTGTTAGCCAAACTAAAAGTCAAAAAAGTGTCTTAATGAGTCACCAAATTAAATTAACCATATCTTCACTTGATGACATAATCTTCCCATGCTATAGGAATCAAACATGAAGCTTGGAAGCAGAGCTTTCCCACACCTCCCTATGGCTTAGTCATATTCTCACACCCTGGCTCATAATACAGCAATTACATGAAAAGTCACAAACATTGAGACACTTTTTTGAGTCACTGTATCACACCACTTCATTCCCTCTGTATAAATACAATGTCAACCTCCACCCAACAACAAGCTGATAGAGTACTCATTTCCATTGATACATAGCCAGAACCCATATTTACATATGATAGATTAGTCAGAAGTAAGCCCCCCGCGAAATGGCTATGTCCTACTAGTACATGGGGTCTTCGACCCCAAAGGACAAAAAACTGTATTTAAAAACAAAAACAAAAAAACAAAAAAAAGCACATAGAGCAACTACACCAACGAGTGTAAGTGCATCGACGCCCCGGTAGAGGGCAGCCGCTGGTGACTGTAATGGTGGGAGAAGAGCAGACACTTCTGCCTCCGTGGTATTCCCAATTGCGCAATGAGCGGAACGAGCAGCTCGCTGCAAGGAAATTGGCTGATAACTCCGGAATGCACACGCGGTGCGGAGCATACTCCCCCTTGACAGGAAGGTTAAAGAGCCTTTCATCTTCACATTGACCAAGGACAACGGAATTGAACTCCAATGTTGGGTCGCGACAGTTTTGTGATCTTGAACACAAAACTATCATTCCCCCCTTTCTGGGAGGATCTGTAACGTGCAAGTGACATCGCGGATTGGAAATTTACGTGGTCGATGTGTGCACCGTGTGCTCCGCTGGCGTAAATCGGAGTTGGCGGGGTTGGATTCACGTTGAGCAAGGAGCTCACGAACGCACGCGGATTCATGTATCCTTTCATTCTGGACGCAGTAACACATTGCGCAGAACGAGAGCAATGCGAGGGCTGACTACGAATATACGGTGCAGGTCGGGGCAGCCGCGTCCTGAACCTTCCCACAAACCAAATGCGTTGTCCGTGATGATAAATTCTTCCCCTTCCGCAGCTTCCCAGATACTGAAGAAGTAGTTGTTCGCATGAGTGTGGTAAGTGTAAGCTGGGAAGTTTTCAAGACCAGGTGGGATGTACGATTCAGTCATCATTTTTTGGAGACCTTCTTCGCCGTACTTCTCCACGAG
>NW_024538747.1:0-30961 GCF_016647635.1 Suillus subaureus
GGTGATATCGTCCACGGTAGGGATGCATCCTGTGAGTTTTGCTGTTACTTTCGAGTCGGCAGCCTATCCAATCCCAGCTCTTCAATAAGCTCTGATCCAGTTAATAGTTGACATCCTGCCGCTTCACGCCGACCACCAGACAACGGTGTATCCTATCCCTCTTTCACAGACCATCAATTATGCATGACGGAATCAAATAGTTGTGAAACTATTCTGGTTTTCTTGACATAACAAATGTAACACATACTTTCTTTTGGTGTGTGTTTCTCTGCGTAGCACTGGTCTCTCAGCACATACATCAGATTCACCAGCAGCGCTCTCAAGGTTCTTCGAACCTTGCTCTTCGCCGACGGATGACCCTCTAGTACTGTGGCTGAGTAGCGGTCCTGGCTACAGGTCGACCTTCTGCTTGAGCATATTCCGTGCCTCATCACTGACGAAGATAATAGCACCAGGCACGACTAATACATTTGGAACAAGAACACAAACATATCATACACCTGGATCTACCAGTCGGATCTGGTTTCCCATACCCTGACGGATCGTCTACCACGATGCTGCTAAAGATAGGTATGTATAATTGATCGTCGGGGTTTCTCAATACTACGCCATTCCTAACGAGTCTACACTGTCTTCCTGGCTCTTTCGACTACAGAGGGACTCTTCCATTTGTGAAGGAAGTGTGTCTACTAGAGAACGAGTAAACTCGGTCCTTGAGTTGGTCAAGTACGATCAGGGGCATATATATTGGGTCATCATGGGATCAGTGCCGCTCTTTCAAAACTCAGTTCCTCTTCGTTCGGTGTAAATCATGCACGGGGTAGTATTACTGGGTCGATTCTTGTCTGCCATAAATCAACAGAAATCATCACCGTAATCAATCGGATATGGTGTAATGGTTAACATTGCCGCCTCTCACGCGGCAGCTCGGGGTTCGATTCCCCGTATCCGAATATGTTTTTCTTTCCTCGGAGGCTTGACCTGCTTTGTCTAACGTCCAACTGAAACTGAAACACAACATAATGACAACTCGACTACATCGATATTGCAGCGAGGTGATATCGGTTGCAAGTTTGACTCTGGGTAGTTAAACGTTGAAGCTTTGAAGCTCTAAGTTACTCCTTCAGATAGAATTTGCCGCACTTTGGGCTGGTGGTTGGATCATAATGCATAACTCACGATCAATGCAGGTGCACGCCTCGCGATCGCGCTAAACCAAGTGACATAAGAGTACAAGCGTGCTAGATGGGTAACAGTGGGAGAAACAGAGAAACAACAAAGACAGCATCTATCGATAAAATAGCACTGAGCGTGATATACTGACAATTCCAAGTTATGACCTCGCCATAACTTGGACGGATTACTTACTCTCCCCCGCCCGCGAGTTCGAGAATCAACCGACATGCAACATCCATGAATACAAAGGGCGAAACCACCTCGTCTTCCTTGAGTGCGAGATGGTCTTTGTCCTTGATGGATCGTCCATCTGAACTCGAGTCAGGGAGATATGCATCAGGATCAGCCATGTCAAATTTTCCAGCGCCGGGTTCGGCGGACGCTTTGTAGGTCTTTTTGTGGTGGAAGTCGACGAGATAATTTATCGAGTCTACCATGTAGAGTTGGAGATTCATGAGGACCTGGTAATGTGTCAGCTGCTGCATAATTCTTAGCAGGAAATAAAGGTGTGTGTACCACAACGTCCTGGACTCTGGCTCGGGTCTCTACAAAGTAGACACTTGCAGCCACGCGCAAATCCACCGATTCGCTGCCATCCATCTCTCTTGCGCGCTCAATCTTTGCGCCCCCGTCCATGCTGCTCCTTGGCCGAGACTTAACACCTCCTAAGCCGCCCAAGTTCCTCTTCTCCTTCCACTCCATTCCGAGTGCCTTGAGCGTTCGATAGATCTCCAGCATGACTTCCATAGGTGGACTTCTGCTGCGAATCCCGAAGTGCCACTTCGTCCGGTGTTGCTTCTTCTCCTTAACAGGCCATGCGCGTTTGGCATTCGCATATGATGCGAGATGGTGCTGTTCCGGTAGCTGGTCGGGGAGGGGCAGCGAAGAGTTGAGCACAGCAAATGTGTTGAGGTCGCGTTCACCGTATTCACCGTCAGGCGTGGAAAAATCGAGTCCATCGTCGGTGTCGTCGTCTTCTTCGCCATTGTCATATTCAGCATTAAATTCGGCTTCAAAGGGATTGTCTTCGAGATCACCCGGGGGTGAGAGAGCGTTGGGTGAGAGCATATTCCGTGGCTGGAGGATTATCAATACACACGCGAAGCCATAAGTATCAGTACTCACATCCATCGCTGCGAGCTGGGCATCTCGTTCTTGTTCCTCGAACTCTGCCACTTGGAAGGTGATCAGTCAACCAGTGCTGTAAAAATTAGCCATGCTGATAATGCAGATACCTACAGTCACGGCCAGCACGGCGTTTGTCCCGTAGGAGCATGTATGCAACCTTGACCGCGTTCCCTTGAACACCGTCATCCCGTCTCAGACACTCCCAGATATCTTCCTTGTCCACGCCTTCCATGCGAGTTGCCAGTTCGTCGATTACATCCTCCTCGATGCGTCCAAGACCGTCAATAATCTCGAAGTCGAGTACCTTGGCCTGGGTGACAAGGGACGATAGCGTAGGAAGCACAGGACCAGGGGGTGGAGGGAGGGGAGTTAGGTAGCGGGGAAGATCAGCCCTGAAAAATGGGTGCTGCGTTATTTCGGGGATGGTTATACGTTTGACAGGATCGATAGCGAGCATGTGGTTAATCAGGCCGCGGGCATCAACACCAAGATAAGACGGCATATGGTAAGAACCCTCTGTAGGATATCAGTACGTACATTCTCAGGAAGAAGGCTACAAGTACAAGGGGAAAGACGTACGACTAATTTTGGTGAACAGGGTTTGGACATCCTCATCTTCGAAAGGTAGCCTTCCACACAGCATGACATAGAGAATTACTCCACAACTCCAGACGTCGATCTCTGGGCCGGTGTAAAGCCCTCCTCGGATCACTTCTGGGGCGGCATAATTGGGACTACCACAGCTCGTCTTGAGGAAATCACCATCCTTGATCTCGTTGGAAAGCCCAAAGTCCGCTATTTTGACGTTGAGATCGTCATCAAGAAGCACATTCTCTGGCTTGAGATCTCGGTGAACAATTTTGAGCTTGTGGCTGTACTCTATGCCTGAGATGAGTTGCTGAAAGAACCTCCGGGCTCGGGGCTCCGGCATCCGTCCGTTAGCTACGATGTAATTGAAGAGCTCGCCACCAGCGTACTCGAGAACGATGATGATATCTGTAGGGGTAGAGATCACTTCGTAGCTAAAAAAAATCATAAGATGGCACAGCAACAATTGTTTGAAGGACATACAGCTTGATGATATGTGGGTGCCGCAAGGTTCGCATGTACTCTACTTCCCTCTGGACACGAGTCTTGGTCTTGGTCATATGGATGACTGCCTTGGATATGTACTTCATGGCAACTTTCTGACCTGTTATGGTGTGAGTAGCCACTGCGGAACATTCATTAGTCCATCCAGTACAGAGATCGAGTAAATTTGTAAGATGTACTTTTGACCTTGCCAAACGTCCCCTCCGCGATATCCTGTATGACTGTGTATTCACCCAGCTTCGTCGCTGGGTACACTATTTGTTCGCTCATGGCGGAGAGCCGTTGGTGGATGAGTATTCGTTGCCGTCTTCGCGATCGTTAAGCTCGTGTTGTGCGTCTGAATTGAAGGAAAATTGGGAAGTGCTTGGGATTTGATGTTGTTACGTACTTGATTTTGGGGTCTTACCTGCTTATGTATATCTTGTCATTCCCAGGTTGACTCAACCCCACTTTTTGCTTGGCAATAACTGTAACAAAGTTCAAAGGTCGGATTTGCCGATTTTGGTCCAGATTCAATTGAGCGTGGATTTTCTTGAGAGGACGGATTCCCATCACACTTTTGACGTATTTAATATATCCCGGCATACTAATCGTATACTTCGAGGAGGCTTTCCGAGGTTCAATTTTGACTTCAGTGACTGACTGTATGATTCAGATCGCACCCCTGCAGATGGTGAGGTGAGGTATATTATTATTCGATATTGCCTAAGTGAAATAGGTATGATCCAGCACCGTACGGCGTACGTCGCAGTGGCAAATAAAACTGTCGCAAGACTCCTCCTCGAGGACGGGGATAGACTCCCCCCCGGCGCGATCAACGAGCTCATTCACCGATCACCGATCAATGCAGTTCTTCAACTCCTCCTGCGATCCGCATGCCATCTGACTTGCCATCAGGTAAACGATAAGTACCAGAATTATCTCCGTTGGAGTGAGGCTTAACTGAATTGATACCACTCGCACTGAATCAGATAATCGTTCCTTCTTTATTATTCCAAAGCCTCACTGCGTAGTAATTCCAGCTGAAACACTCCATCATATTTCGCAGCATATCATCAACAGTATATATACTTTCCTGCCAGATTACTCACACTAAGCCCTTCTGGCCACATAAATTTCAAACGGATCACCCTCATCTCCGGGTTGGAAGATTCCTCCATCGGAAGCATGAACGGTGTTTATCTGCTATCTGTTGGGTGTGTTCTCAGCTGGTGAGAAACTGCTGATGACGAGCAGTTTTGGCAATAATATCTCCCCTGTACCAGGTGATAATCCGAATGCTCTGGAGCAACCTTCTCTTGCCACGTCCCATAGATAATGCAGCTCCACTCGACCGGAAGGTAATTTCAATTACATAGTGTTGCGCGGATAAATTTTAACTTTGCCCGTAGATAAGTCATATCTAGATGCTCGCCCTACGATTGCATCACGATCCCGTAAGTTCGGCTGTGCCCCGTCAACTACAATCCCTACTAGCGCAAAGACATCTGTGACCACCGTAGTAGCTCATGGAGGTACAAGAATGCCGAAATTTCTTTTGTGATGCTCGACATTTGGGCAACTGCTGAACGCGGATGTTGAACAGTTAACTTCTGAGGTATCTTGACTTCTATCGTTTTGAGCGCTGTACTATCAAAACTGCCAGAAAACGATCACATCTGTCTTCCGAGGGCTCATTTGACAAAAGTACTCGAACTACGACTCAACAAAAAACTCTGTACCCAATCAGATCATCTGGTTCTGGAAACAAGTTCATTCTTTGGCGCTTGTCAATGCGATACCACGCCCGGTCCTCACTAGGCCTTGCAACATACCCAGCTATAGCAGCTAGGCACAGATAAGAATGCTGTTATGTTACATTTCTATGGACGAGTGCGGACCGAAACTTATAATCGTTCCTCCTTTGGTCTCACACATGAAATTCGTGGAACCTCGTCGCCCTTGTTGAGTCGTTCATAAAAATGGAGGGGCAGTGCGGTATAGCGGTGCATCAAGGCGGTCTTCTTGATCTTTGGATACCAGTGAGGCATGCGACTAATCAAGCAAAAAAGTTGATATTCGCCGTCTATCTTTGCTATCAGTGCAATATGCCGTGAACAAATGGCATGTGAACCAGACGTACCATCAGGGTTCAAATGGACGCTAGTCTCTTGTTCCTACACACCCTGCGGTGGGGGGCGGCCAATATTGACAGGATTCACAGCTTCCCGCGTTGAAGTTGACAATGTCATTAATTAAAACCATCCCTTGTAAGAGATCCTGCAATTTTGGTACGCCATGTTAACACGGGAATACAGTGCAGGAACCCTAAAAATTCGTATCATAGCGCCGAGGTCAGGGATAATTGCTTCTGGCGCATTATAGCAGTAGGTTAGAAGACATGGTGCGTAATAGTCTTCCTAGATTCAGCGACCAAAAGAGCAGCATCAAATCTCTTTGGGTCGGCCATGAAACAATCTAAAGCAACCGAATTCGTTCGGAGATAAGTAGATAGGGTGAGGGGAGGACTTTTGCGAGGAAAAAATAGTTTCAGCTTTGAAAATCAGTAATGCACAGCAAAAGGAACGCGGTCATAGCATGTCAACCTACCTGTGTGCACAACGTGGCAGATACTTAGGCAGAGCCAGTGAGAAGGAACTAAACCGGTTGTCAGATAAATGCCACCATACAAACATCGCTGGAGCGATGAAATAGCACAGGTTCAAAAACAAGACGCACCTTTAGAACTATTGTTTTCAATAATCATTCACCAGCCTGTCATAATCAAATTTTCGGTAATGTGGCAAGAGAAAGTCAACCAGTGTTGCGCTCCCTCATACCGATCGGGATCGTTTTAAAAAAAAATCTATTTCCCTGCGAAGGATTGGTAACAAAGTTCAGCAGATTTAGGTTGCACTGTGCGACTACATACCAGCGGTGATTCCAGTAAGATACACGACTACCCGCCCCTGCATCGATGTTACAGGAATCACCCGACTCGACTGAGCAGGTAAGCTTCTCATAGTAGTCCGATCACCTTCAAATATCAGGTGTCTGCGATAACCCCCCGGAATAAACAGAACAATTACATGATATGAAGTTGCAGATCTCTTTGAGCTTTAAATTAAAGGACTTGAACATGGGCTTGTTATGTATGTGATGAAATCGACCACCTTGCATATTTGGGGCATTGACTGTCCTTGAAAATAATATATGTTTGAAGCGGCTGTAGACAGTCGTAAGACCAACATGTTTAGTGAGGTCTCTCTCACTCAAAAAACGGTGTAAAATATTTCAGATCTTTGGGATTGGATCTTGTGATGACAGGCTAACGCTTATAAGGATCGGCACGTCAGCATAACTTTGAAATGTTCAGAGGGGCTTATCGGGCAAGATCAAGCAAACCAGTGATTCCATATAGAGAATGGGTGGTAAAACATACAGATGGATATGCGGGAATGATGCTCCGAGTCCTATGGTACAAACATGTAAAGGAAAAAAAATGAAGGAATTACGGAAAAAGAAAACACGCAACGTAGATTATGCAGCCACTTTTATGGCCATTACCTCCTTCTTCAACGCATCGCACTTGATTTCTTGCGCTTCAGCATGCTCGATTGTCTTCGCGAGTTTCTCCTCCCTGTTCTGCAAGCGCTGCTCCATGCCGAGGACGAGGAGGCGAATTTGTTCTACCTGCGATAATGTAGCTTCAACCGCAGCTTGAGAGACAGTCGCAGAGGTAGATGAATCAGGATTGTCCGGCTGAGGTGTTGGAGTTCCTCGAGAGAAGACGGACCCCATAACAGTACGAGCTGCGAATGTTGATGAAGACGGCGCTATGTCGAGCACACTCTGAGGGCACATCAGATGTATACGATTCATGATATTTAGCAAGAGTGCATACCTGCCAGTTCTCGCCCGCGAATTTGGCCAGAGCTTGCTCCAACATTTTCTCCCTTGTCTTCACCCTACAACAACGCACCGTCTAGAATGAATAATAGGCGCATGTATATGTACGCACCTGACCAGTTCTGCCATGCACCTTTCATTCTCTCTTTGAGTTCCCTGCAGAATCAGATCTAGATTCTTATATTCCTTCTCCAGCTCCTGGATCCTTTCTATGGGTGGTCTCAAAGTAAGTTGTTGTTGTAGCGTTAATATGGTTGATTGAAGCTTGAATAAGTCTAAGTCAGCTCATTTGTGCAGCACAGATCGTCGCACAGGATTCATTAAACTGACCTTATCATTCTCGCGATCTTTGTCTAGGAGCTGCCGTCGCAATACATCTTCGATAGTAGGCTCTTCCCCCTCACGAAGAATGCCAAGATCATCCGCAGCTGCTGCAAGAGGTGTTTTTCCGTAGTTGCGCACACTGTGTGCACGGCGCATGTTCGCCATCTGACTTCACGTCGTCGTTAAACGAAAAATCATTCGGAGCCTCAAGAACATGTGTTGACAACCGGATGCACGTGACTGACGCGTTTGAGGGGCTGATTTACGACACTTCTTGTCAGCACATCAGCACAGGACAGACGAAATTGCAACAACAGTAGACGCCCCAGCACATATATAGGGGAGGCGAGAGAATCGAGAATGGACGTCTCTGTTATGCATTCCAGTCATGCGCACATATCGAGTGTGTCCATAACGTAATCAAACTACAAAAGCCGTTAAACTTACAATAAGATTGAACGGGGAACTATCATGCAGGAGAAATTGGGTACAGGATGATAAAATAATCGCAAAGGAGATTCTCTGCGGCACGTCCTAGGAATCACGCTGGCAGTACAAACGAAGACGATAAGATAGTTGCAAAGTCGATGTCCGTATGATTTGATAGGCACGGAGGCTTGGAGAGACGCTTCTGTGGCGAAGAAGCCCATTTGGACTGAAGGACGACGGAAGCATTCCCCGGACGCGCCTGCTCGACCTGGTGACGTCTTGATCACGGACGGAACTTACTCCGGTGGTGAGAAGTGGTGCAGACATCCTATGAGTAACACGAGAACCTTGTTCGCCACCGTCACTCCTCTTCGAAAAGGTCCCTGTTACAGCATGCCGCAGATTGTTTTAATGGTGATGCCCGAGGAGCCCTAGGTCTGGGTGGGACAGCGTCGATGATTGGCGCTTTGATAGAGTTCGCTGTCGAAATTCCAGAAGTGCAGGGATGGGAGTTGACGGTTCTGGCCAGTTCCTTGTTAGAAAGTGGTGCATCTAATGCGTCCAGCCCCAGCCTTCTCTCACCATTTTCGGTCACAGCTGCGGAGATATTAGAGGATCTGTGCGCGCATGAGTCGAACGTGATGATCGTACTGCCTTTGTATGCGGGAGAATCCGAGAGATCAAGACCGTGGCTCACGTCAGGGTTCGGTGGTTGTCCTGTGAAGGAAGACATGTCAGTGGAAACCAGAGGGGAAACCGGAGACTACCGTCCAGTTGGCGCGGAGTGATTAGCAGAGTTGAGATTGGGAGATGATCGAGCAGGATAGATCCCTCGCTGTCCTGAGAATGATAGCCTGATCATTACATAGTACGACGCTTGACATTAGTGAGGACAAGGACAAGGAACGGGAATCCATACTCCTGAGATGTGAAGTAGTGAGCGGCCTCGACGAGAACGTTGGTGGTGCTCGCTGTGGATAACTTTGCAGTGCTTCGCGAAGCAGAATCAGTGAATGACCTCATATGGCCATCGAACATCGTAGAGAGAGAACCAGAGCTCGCGAAAGTTTATCCTTGTTCGAATGCTTGAAACTTGTCTCCTGGCTAGATGGTCAGGTATAGTCGTTGACCGGCACATTAACGTACCGGTTGGTATGGATTCAGGACAGTTCCGGAGTGTTGACTTGGTAATCAAAACAGACTGTTGCTGGAAAACTGCTAGTCGTTTGATGTTTGTGTTGTGTTCCATACACAGAAGTCATGATCAAGGCTTTTAACGGGTATTCAACGTTCGCGCTCTGAACACTGCTGAGGATCGACTCACCTTGGAGGAAAATCGTCTCCTTATGTGCCCCAGTCTATGTCGAGAGGCGGGTGTAGGACTTGTATCGCGTACCTATACAACATAAAGTTGTCCTCAATTTCTCACCAACACATTCTTATAGCTCACTGCATTATCCTTGAGTCAGATCGTAGGGACGGTCATCAAAACTTGGATAGAGGAAAGGGCATATGCGTACCTGATGGGACTTCAGACACGCCTAAGAGTAAACATTTGATGGGACACGACTCGAGAGCGGGGAACAATGATCATGGAGAAATATTATAAAATCTGAAATCTCGTTCGTCTCTCATGTTGAAGGAAGAAAACTGCAAAGGCTATGCATGACTTAGTCGAAGACGAGTCTGGCGGGATATGGAGGATTCTTGGGCGTGCGACTGCGACTTTCTGGTCGCCGAGCGAGGCAATGGGTGTTATGTCGAAGGACTGCACCATCAGCAAGTCAAATGGTTTATACATAAACATGAACTTGAAAGCACTGACAGGCTTGAACTTGAGTATGAGCTTGATCAAGTTTTCACTGGGCTTGAGCTTGAGGATCCGCCGAGTCTGAACTAGACGGTGGCAGTGAGTCACTACAGATGGGGGACACGCCTCATTTCTCAGTCTGCAAGCTTTTCATTACGTACCCCTGGATTCGTTGAATGATGATTTGGTCAACGAACTGACCTAAATTTGACATCCATGATGCGCCACGGCCCACGTAACAGAGGTAGGCTTACAGAACCCTCACTTGCTTGACATATACTCTTGGACAATATTAATGTCCCTAATCACACACAGACAGTCAATCGATATGATTGATTTCTTGTGAGTTCCATGTCTTCTCGCGTGACATGCGGCCTGACGCAGTCTGCGGCAGTTGTTATGGCGAACTAGGATGGGCACGACGACAGGTACTTGATAAGAGCACGCCTGAAGCCAGATTGTGTCCTTACAAATGTAAGGTTCTTAAGACAAGTCAGAGAGAGTGTCTCTAACTTGAATATCGGTTATCAGACGACTTAGGATTGGAGATCCTAAGCAAAGGATAGTTCAGGTAAGACCTAGTAGATTAAAGTGAAGTCTATCTAAGTACATGACCGGGTTTATATAGACGTAGGTACTGTAAGGCAGGTACATACGCATCATTGGTCGAGTCAGAGATAAGAACTACGTCATTGAGACGAGTCAGAGATAAGGGTGACGTCATCTAGCAACGGCACTTGGCAGTTGTGATGTAATACAGATATAGGAAGTGGTTAGTCTAATGATGGCACAGTGGGGTGCGGTCATGACGTAATACAAGTGTAAGGAGAAAAGAGATAGGGGGCAACCACGATTGTAACATTACCCCTCGTTTAAGGATGAAGTCACTGACTTCAATTATCCTGATTAGCCCAGTAAATGGGGTCCGCGTCGTAGTTGGAATAAAGCAGGTCGTCCTGCTCCTCGGTGATGGTAGTTTGCACCGTTTTGGCAGCAGCATGGGTGATAGCATCTTGCTCAATCTCCCATTGAGCAAGCGCGTCGTAGAAACCAACGTCAGTCCATACTAAAGGAATGACCGCTTCTCCCTTCAATTCTTTACAAAAGACCGATAAATGGCCGGGTGCATATTCCTGGCAAACTCTGCAGTAATACGCGGGGCAATTCTTATGACGGTGCCCAGCGACGTGGCAATTACGGCATACGACGTTGTCGACCAGCGATGTTTTTATGATTGTGATGGAAGAGGATTGGTTTGGGGGAGAGGGTGATCTCGATCATTTAAGTGGGGCTTTAGCAGGGGAGATGGAGGCTGCTCATTTAGCGGTGAGACAAGAGGATCTTTGCTTAAGTGGGAGTCGTTGTGTTGTACGTGTGATGGGGTCAGGAGAAGGAGAAGCTGGTACGTCGAGTACAGCGATAGGAGGGATGTTATCATCCTGACGCTCCATGGTAGTTGTAATAGGAGCTGGCAGTGGTACGGGGACGGCGATGTGAGGGGATGGTGGTTGTGCGACGGGGTCAAGGGCAATGCGCTCAGTAACGATATGAATAGCCTCTCTAATAGCGTCTCTAGTCTCCTCAGGCAAGAGACAGATCGCAGTGTTGCGAATGCATATGTGAAGGTGGCGGAAAATGGTTTGATGACGCTCATCATCAAGGAGGGCGGCGGTACGGTCAATAAGGCTGGCATCTCTAATAATCCTGATTATAAGGCCGCTAGATATCACCCCCCGTTCTCCAAGGAGATGGTCTATTTCTATGGCATACTGCTGAGAGGTGATAGCGGACTCAAACAGAGCACTGGTTTCTACTTGGTCAATGACTGAGAAGTAGTCAGTGAGGATGGAGTCGTCGGTGAGGGTCAGAGTAGAGTTGGAAGCTGGTGGTGAGGTTATGGGGGATGATGCATGCAGGGCAAGATTGGCGGCGGTAGCGTTTTGATAATCAAGAAGTGTCAACGGGTGAGCGTTTCCTTCGGCGACGGTGTTCATAGCAGCAGTAAGTTCTTTGATGCGGAGGATACAGAGGCGTAGTCGTTCAATGTGGGACATTGTTAGAAAATCTATAGCCCATGGCTTCTCTTATAGGCGGTGAGGATGTCGGAGGCATTGGTGAGATTTCCTTCTGGAATCCACTCGTTGCTGGTGGAGGAATATCCTTTCCAGGATACAAGATAGTGTCTTCGTTTACCCGTCCCTTTGTGCGATAAGATCGTATCAATTTCGTATTCTTCTTCATTATTGATGATGTCAGGAGGTGGGTCATGGAAGTTCGGCCTGTGAACCTCTGTTTCGCAATAGGATGATAGCTCAGAAGCATGGAACGTGGGGTGAACTTTCCATTGTGGAGGTAGCTGGAGTGTGAATGTGATGGGGGAGAGGACGGCGGAAATCGGGAAAGGACCATATCGTTTGGGCGCAAGTTTCCGTGATAGTAACTGTGTAATCAGGTTCCTTCCGGACAACCAAACCTTATCTCCAATCTTCCATGGATGATACTTTTGCCCATGAGTTCGTTCTGCCATTCGCTGCATAGCAAGGTTATGGCAGGAGAGGGCTTCTTCTCTGGACTTCTGGAGGAGGCGGAGTCTATCCTCTGCTGCGGGAACCGTGGATTTGGGGAGAGTATGAGGGAGAGCTCATGGTTCATATCCCATCATCAGAAAGAAGGGTGACGCATTACGAGAATCATGTTTTCGATGATTATGCACGAATTCTGCCATGGGGAGGTGTTCTACCCAATCTTCAGGGTGATTGCGACAATAAATTCAGAGGTACGTCTCGAGCTCCTGATTGAGTCATTTGGTCTGGCCATCAGTCTGAGGGTGATAAGCTGTGGATGCGGCGATGTCATATTTCAAAAGCTTGGCGAGGGCTCGTGAGAACTTGGATACAAATTGCAGCCCTCAATCAGAGATAACTTTTTCGTGTAGGCCGAATCATCAGTAGATGTATTTGAAAAATTTCTTGGCGATTCCCTCGGACATGATGGTCTTAGTACATGGGATGAGAATTACCCCCTTCATAAGGCCATGGTCGACCATGACCATGACAGAATCAAAGCCAGCACAAGGAGGGAGGTCGGTGATAAGGTCAATGGAGACTTGGGTGAACAGAGCTGCAGCGGCAGATGGGATGGGGACAAGGGGAGGTGTCATTGGGTGCGTATCAGATTTCATTTGCTGGCACAGGGCGCAGCCGTCAATGTATTTATGAATATAGGTTCCCATAGAGGGCCACCAGAAGTCCCGCTTGACTAATTCTTCAGTTTTAAAATGTCCGGGGTGACCAGCGGTGGGGTGATCATGACATCATTCTAAGATAAGATGCCGCCCAGCGGGGCGGACGTAGGCGCGATCTTTATAATAAAGAATGTCGTCCTTGATTGCCCAATCCACAAGGGCGGATTTCATCGGGGGAAGGGAAAGACCATCTAATGCATCAGAGGCGGCGGTAAAGATTGGGTCAGGATCAGAGGGATCCGGGTTAGCAAGGGTGGTCATGAGTTCTACGTCAAGAAGTCGGACAAACATGGAGTCGGGAAGGAGGGTTTCGTCTTTATTATCTTTGGAAGAATCTGACCCATGGTCGGGACAATGAGAGAGGGTGTTGGGGGCAACGAGTTTAGTTCCAGCGACGTGGTGGAGTTCAATATCATAGCATGACAGGATTAGCTGCCATCAGGCTTGGCGATGGGTTAACTTCTGAGCTGTCCTGAAATATAACAGGTTCTTATGATCCGTGAAAATGATAACAGGATGGGGGTTTCCTTCAAGGTAGTGACACCATTCTGTGAGAGCATGAATGACTGCAAGAAGTTCGCAGTCAAAGATCTGGTAATTTCGTTCCGCAGGGTTCAAAGTCTGTGATAGATATCCGCATGGGTGGTAAATGCCAGCGTCATCAGTTTGAAGTAACATGGCTCCCATAGCGACAAGGGACGCATCGGTTGCAACAGCAAACTGTCTGGTAGGGTTGGGATTCTGGAGGACTGGTTGCTTTAAAAAGCATTCCTTCAGGGTGGAAAACACCATCATGCATGGTTCTGACCAAAGGAATTTGATGGCTTTCTTGGTGAGGTCGATCAAGGGTCTGGTGATGTTGGAATAGTGGGAGATGAAGTTTCAATAGAAGTTGCAAAATCCCAAAAATGACCGAACCTCTTTTACGGTTGTAGGAATAGGCCAGTCTCGAATACCATTGGTTTTGGCGTCATCCATTGCCACACACCCGGGGTGGATTATCATCCCGAGATACTCTACTTCCTGGGCGTTGAATGTACATTTCTCCGGTTTAAGGAAAAGCTTTTCTTGCCAAATTCTTTCAAGGATACGTCATGTTCGTTCATGATGGGAGGTGAGATCATTTGAGAATATCAGAATATCGTCCATATATATGATGAGCCAACCTTCGTTTATCTCCTGCTGAAAGGTCCTATTCATATACACTTGGAAAGTTGCAGGGGAGTTGCAAAGACCAAAGAACATGACATTTGGTTTGAAAAGACCGAGTTCAGTAGTGAAGGCGGCTTTCCATCGATCTTCCGGATGAATACAAATGTTGTTATATCCTGAACGAATGTCCATCTTTGTGAAATATTTGGCGCCGTGTAGATGAGCGACCAAAGAGAGTGGTAGGGGAAGTGGATAGGCATTCTTAACCGTCCATTCATTAATGTATCGGTAGTCTTGACAAGGACGAAGATCTCCACTTTTCTTTCCCACAAAGAAGAAACCGCTTGCCTGTAGCAACTTTGATTCAGAAATGAATCCTTTCTTCACGTTTTCATCAATGAAAGCTTTGACTGCCATGCGTTCAATTTCCGATAATGGGTACACCTTAGATGTCTTGGGAACATAACCAGGTTTGGTTTCGATCCGATGATCTATACCAGGTCATTCTGGCGGTAGCTGGTTTAAACCGTCTTTCGCAAAGATGTTGGCGAAGTCATGAAGATAAGGGGGAACAAGCTCTTCAAACGATTTCTTCTTCTGCTCAAGTCTGGCGGCTAGCGCAAACTGTTGTGCCTTGTTGCTGGTTTTAACGTATTCGGTGGGCCATGTCAGGGGTGTAACCATAGGTCGTTGTTCTGTAGCACTAGTGCCATCCTTGGTTAGAGGAGTATCTAGTGAAACATTGGTGATTACCTGGAGCTCTGAGGCGTCAACGGGATATTCAACCAAGAATTCGTCGTCTTCCAGGTGGTAGGTAAGGATTTCTCGTATGGGTGGTGCATAGTCTGTTACCCATATGTCTTCCTTCGTATCAAAGGAGTCTTCATCATCATCAGGGATAGGTTCAAGGTCGGGCACCGCTGTCGGAGTTTCTTCGTCAGGGATTTCTTCTATGGTAGCTCGGGTTGTCGGTTCTTTAGATGGTGCGACCAGTTTTACAGGAGGCGCCTTCGGCAGCACTACGACTGGAACCGGGTCGGTTTTCTGACTTCTCGCTTCTTTCGTTTTATGAAAGAAGGGAGGGAGCCCGTTCTTCTTTCGTTCCTCATCTACTTCTTCTTCAATCTGATCGCTCTTCTCTGTTCTGGAGAGTTCTAGCATTTCTGCTTTCCATCAAATTACCGGGTCCATGGCGTGTAGCCAGGGGATCCCAAGTAAGATCTGGTCACGTCGGCCAAGCCGCGTGATGTTAAACTTTCCGATCATCGATCGGTTGTCTATCTTGACAATGAGGATGCAGTATTGAGTGATAGCGCCTCCCTTCGCATAACTCCCATCCGCAGTGGTAACTTGGAATGGTTTCGATAGTTTATGTGTTTGGATTCCATGAGTTTTGATGAACTCTTCAGAGATAAAGGTTCCGGCAGTGCTGGAGTCAACAACAGCTGTTGTTTCGACGGTTTTTAGACGAGTTTTGGAGATGAGGGAAATGGGAATGCGAAGTTCCTTTCTGATTCCAGTGCTCTGTACAAGTCTAATAGGTACATCGGAAGATACTGACGTCGATCCAGTCTTCCACATCAAAAATCCTCGGTGAGGCGATGGATTGTTGTATCCTCTTCTTCGCTGTCGCTCATCTCTTCTCTGCGAACAGGAATCTTCTTCTTCTGTGGGCATGCTCTAGTGAGGTGGCCCTTCTGATGACATGTAAAACATAGTCCCTTCTTCATATGATCATTTCTTTCAGCCTCAGTGAGCTGAGCTACTTCCATGGTGTTGGGATCGTGCCGATCAATGGATGGTCTGGGTACATAATGTTGTCCCGACGGTCTGGTGGTGCTTCAATGATTTGTTCGATATGTGGCCCTCCTCTGATAGTTGCTATCAAGTCTAATGGCTGCAGCAATATACTTATCAAAGTCTGTTGGGATAGTCTCCATCTGAAAGACGGAGTTGACGATTCCCCTTTTTAATCTGTCATTGAAGAACGAGATTAGGACGGTGTCTTGCTTCACGGAGGCTTGTGCAGCAAGGGTTTTGAAACTGGTGACGTAGGAAGTGAGGTCGCCCGTCTGTTTCAACGTCCGGAGTTTGTTCATGGCAATACTGATGGCATTGGCCAGCATGAATGCTTCTTTGAACTTGGTCTCAAAGTTTGCAAAGGTTCTGTAGGACTTAGCGACGGTATTTTCGACTTCAGTGTAGAAAGTAAGTGCCCAGCCCATAGCACTTCCTTCTGTCATATATGCAAGAGCGGTAATAACCTTCTTGTTGTCTGTGTTGTAGATCGTAGCATTAAGCATTAAGTACACTTTAACCACATACAACCATCGTAGAGCCTGGTGAGGGCTTCCGTTGTAAGTGGACAGGGCTCCGGCTTTCAATTCTGGGGTGGTGGACATCCTGAGCATCTGGTCAAGTGATGTTTCTGGTTCAGGGGAACGTTGTCGTTCTCTCGCTGAGTTCTTTCTGGGATCTGTGGCCTTTCTGATAGAAAGGGTCGATAGATGACTTTAATCTTTTGTTACGGTGAACTAGGATGGGCACGACGACAGGTACTTGATAAGAGCACGCCTGAAGCCAGATTGTGTCCTTACAAATGTAAGGTTCTTAAGACAAGTCAGAGAGAGTGTCTCTAACTTGAATATCGGTTATCAGACGACTTAGGATTGGAGATCCTAAGCAAAGGATAGTTCAGGTAAGACCTAGTAGATTAAAGTGAAGTCTATCTAAGTACATGACCGGGTTTATATAGACATAGGTACTGTAAGGCAGGTACATACGCGTCATTGGTCGAGTCAGAGATAAGAACTACGTCATTGAGACGAGTCAGAGATAAGGGTGACGTCATCTAGCAACGGCACTTGGCAGTTGTGATGTAATACAGATATAGGAAGTGGTTAGTCTAATGATGGCACAGTGGGGTGCGGTCATGATGTAATACAAGTGTAAGGAGAAAAGAGATAGGGGGCAACCATGATTGTAACAGCAGTACTGTGCATTACACAAAGGTGTGGAATGCCCTGCTTCCTCATTTCAGTTGCTTCAATCACTATCACCCGCACCACGCTGCTGCTGTACAAATCTGATGCCCACTGTGAATGAGGCTATAGGGTGGCTCGATATCCTGTGGATTGCTTCTGTCCTGTTGGTATCAGCACTGCATATCACTGCATGGTGTATATGTGCATGCTATGGTTTCCTCATTTATATTCCATCAGGACTTCACAGGTACTGCAGTTTTTGTGACCTCCAGGACACACTTTACTCTCAAGTGCCAGTTTCAATCCATCCCTCAGTCATATGTCAAGCTTTGTCCCTGGTCATTTCAGTGAATACCCTCCACCTTTGGGAGAGGGGCTGAGCCACCCAGAACACCCCCAGGATCCAGGTCAGACAAACCTCATCATCAATGAAATGCTATGAGTCACTGTCAATAGTATGTATCATCTATCTTCATTTAGCATGTACCGATGATTTCCCAAAGCAATTCTGGCCACACTTTATTTAGTTATTATTCTGCTGGTTTGTTTTGCAATGAACTCTGTGCCAGATCCACTGGTTGATACCCTCCAAGCCTTGGGTGAGGAGCCAAGACACCCAGAACAACCCCATGGCCCAAGTGAGACGCATGTCATGGGAGTGCAACAAGTCATCATTGCTGGTATGTGATACCAATCTCTGTTCAGCATGTATTGATGATTCCTCCCAAGCCATTCATGCAACTGATCTCACTCTTGGTCTCCGACACATCCCTGCTGGCTTCCTTGTGGTAGTAAAGACCAATGGTGCTGAATGCCAAACAAGCAACAAACCTGTACATGTAGATCAGGCTGTTGTTGAATGGAATGAGCCCATACTTCTGTATGTTATCCTTAATCGTCTTTCTTGCAGGTATTGAGAAAGACTCTAGGCCATGTGAGCCATCTTACAGAGTGCGGGTCAGCATTCATGCCTCATTTGAATTGGGCCCTGTGCTCTGTCATGGAGAGGTCCTTTGTACATTCGAGATCTCCATTGGAGAATTACTGGATCACAATCATTGCAGCGAAAAATTGCATCATCAGTATTGTCTATTGCAAATAACACCTGACAGATGGATGTTAATGAGTATCATAGCTATAATCTTTCAACCCAAGCAGGGGGAAGTGGTATCCCTGTGTACTTCACTGTTCATGACAGTGGAGCAGCGACTTTCTGATGAAAATAATGCTGTAGATCTTTGCCCCCTTACTACCGTGAGTGATGCATGCAGTCTGGCATTCTGATACTGAGAGCTTGTAATGTGTAGTTTATATCCTGCAATATGGATGCATTAGCACTAATGATGGATGCTGGACATTATCTTCTTGCATGATACCATAGGATGCAGAACAGCAGGGATCTCAACCAATGCATAAAGCACTTTGAACATGCCTCAGATCTCTGCCCCACAGACCATCCCTACCGTCCTGCAGCACTGTGCAATTTAGCCACCGCAAAGTTTGTTAGCTGCCAAGCTAACAGAAGATACCTTGATTTCAACATCTCTGTCACTCTTTTTCAAGATGCTCTTGATTTGTGTTCCACTGGTCATCCAGACTGACCCATTGTTACGAACTAGGATAGTGATAACAACAGCAGCTTGATAAGAGCGACGGCTGAAGTTATGGACAAGACCTTGCACATGCAAGGGTTGTAAGACAAGCCAAAGAGAGTGTCTCTGACTTGAATATCAGATCAGACGACTTAGGATTGGAGGTCCTAAGCGAAGGATGTTTCAGGTGAGAACCTAGTAGATTAAAGTGAAGTTCTACTGAGTACATGACCAAGTATATATAGTAAGTAAGCGCTTTAGGGCAAGCACAATGAGTCATAGATAAGGACGAGTCAGAGATAAGAATGAGTCAGAAGAGATGAGTCATCTAGTGATGGCAATAGCAATCATGATGTAATACAGATAGAAGAAATGAGTCATCTAGTGACGGCGACAGCAATCATGATGTAATACAGTAAGAGATGAGAGAAATGAATAGGGGGCAAGTGTAACTGTAACACCCATCACCCAACTCCATCTCGCCATCTCTCTGTTGTCTTGCTTCGCAAAATGGGGATTCCAAATGGATGCAGACATAGCTGAAGAGTTACTGATCGAAGTCCTTGATGTTTGCCATGCCAACAGCCACATTCACAGAGCAGCTTTGCTTGCAATCAAAACATCTGCTCTGCCTCTGGCTGGAAACACTGATGCAGGTGATCTTGGGCAGGAGCAGCCTGCTGCATTTGTGCTTCCGTTATTGCTGAATCAACTTGCTAAACGAGCAAAGTGGTGTTTGCATATGGATGATCTCCATGCCTTAGAAGAAGTGATATCCCTTCCTTACAATGCACTGGGATACTACAATGCTATGTTACGAACTAGGATAGTTGTAACAACAGCAGCTCAATAAGAGCAGCGGCTGAAGTTACGATCAAGACCTTGCAAATGCAAGGGTTGTAAGACAAGACAGAGAGAGTGTCTCTGACTTGAATATCAATCTAGATGACTTAAGATTGGAGGTCTTAAGCGAAAGATGTTCCAGGTAAAACCTAGTAAGATTAAAGTAAAGATCTACTGAGTATACGACTGAGTATATATAGCATGTAAAGACTTTAGGGCAGGTACGTATACGTCAGCAATGAATCAGAGATAAGAATGAGTCAGAGATAAGAATGAGTCATCTAGCGACAGCAACGGTGATCATGATGTAGTACAAATATAGCAGAAAGTAAGTCTAGTGATGGCGCAGGGTGGTGCAGTCATGACATAATACAAAGGGAAGAGGAAAATGAATAGGGGCGAGCATAACTGTAACATGCTATGCATGCTTGCCGAGGGCAATTACTGTGTAATCTGAGTATAATGATGGTTACTCACTTCAAACATTGAGGCAGTGATGAAGACTTAGATCAAGCTATCATGCTACAGAGCAAGGTGCTGGCCTTACACCCACTTGGTCACCCAGATCAGTCCTTGTCATTAAATAATCTTGCGATTCAACTCTCCACCCACTTTCATCACCAAGGCAATGGCAAAGACTTGGATGAGGCTATTGCACTTTACAGGGAAGCACTTGCTTTTTGCCCTGTCCATCACACAGATCTGTCCACATCATTGAGTAATCTTGTTGTTCAACTTTCCATCTGCTTTGAGCACTGAGGTAATGATGAAGACTTGGATGAAGCTACTGCAGTTCACAGAGAAGTGCTGGCTTCATGCCCTGTTGGCCACCCAGATCGGTCCTCATCATTAAATAACCTTGCAGCTCAACTCTGGACCTGCTTTTGCCACTGAGGCAATGGCAAAAACTTGGATGAGGCTATTGCACTTAACAGGGAAGCACTGACTTTGTGCCCGGTTGGTCACACAGATTGGTCCAACTCATTGAATAATTTCACAGTTCAACTCTTCACCCACTTTGACCACCAGCACAATGCAAAAGACTTGGATGAGGCTATTGTACTTCAGATGGAAGTCATGGTTTTGTGCCCTGTCAGTTGTGAGGATTGGTACAAGTTGTTGAATAATCTTGGCAATGGACTCTCCATCCATTTTGACCACCAATGTAATGCCAAGGACTTGGATTAGGCTATTGCGCTTCACACAGAAGCTCTGGCTTTATGTCCTGTCAGTCACTCAGATTGGTCCTTGTCATTAAATAACCTTGGGAATTGACTCTCCATCTGCTTTGACCACCAAGGCAATATTGAAGACTTGGATGAGGCTATCACACTTCACAGGGAAGCACTGGCATTGTACCCTGTTGGCCACACAGATCGGTCCAAGTCATTGAATGTCCTTGCAAATCAACTGTCCACATGGTTTGATCACTGAGGCAATGGAGATGACCTCAATGAGTCATGAGAGAATCTCTGCTGTGCCTTAACTCTGTTGACACAACATGATCCTTATTGATTACAGGTCCATAGTTCGTTAGCTGCTGTCTATATGTTGTTCCATCAATCAGGACTTGATGACACTGTCCCAGGTGAAGATACTATTGGTCTGAATGCTGTCATGCATCATTTCAATGCAGCAGCAAATGTTGTCTCTGCAGGTTTACTTCATTGCCTGCGAGCAAGTCTACACTGGGTTTGCCATGCTAGTCAATATTCACATGATACTCAACTGCAGGCTTATGCAACTTCCATGCAACTTCTGGATGCTTACATGTCCATGACAGCTTTAGTATCATCTCACCACAATGCCATGAAGGAATTCTGAAGGACACTTGCTGTGGATGCTGTGTCATGTGCTCTTTGTAGTGGTGATGTGTGTTGTGCTGTTGAGTTGTTGGAACAAGGCAGGACAGTCATCTGGGCCCAGATGACATGACTCTGCACCCCTCTTGATAGCCTCCAGACTTGTGGAGATCATGCAGTGGCCCTGATGAAGAGATTCAGAGACATCAGCTCCCTCCTTGATGAACCTCCTGCAAACTATCCAAATGCAACCCCAAGAGTCAATGTAGAAGCAGAAGAAACCCCATACAGATGTTTAGTGAAGGACTGGAATACAGCTGTAGAATATTGAGGGCTTCTCTCACTTCCTACTCTCCCCTTTGTTCTCCAATCTTCAAGATGCAGCTCATGATGGGCCTATCATTGTGCTCATTGCAAGCAAGTTGTCTTGCTATGCTATTATTATCCCACATAAGCAGCCTCTGACTAAGATTCCACTCCCTACTGATTTTGAGAAACTTCAGACATTGGTGGCCAGACTCCAACACAGAAGTACACCAGCACTGACAACAACCTTGGCAGAATTGTGGGATAAGGTTGTCCACCTGGTGGTCAAAAATCTGCGCAGATTTGCACAACCAGGCTCCCAAATATGGTGGTGCCTGACATCTGTCTTCAATTTCTTGCCATTGCATGCTGCTGGCCAGTACTGGAAGGATAGGCAGTTCCTTTTACAGTTCTACATCTCTTCATACATGCCATCACTTACCACACTGATAAAGGCTCATAGACATGACAGGTCTCTGTCAGTGTCCTTTGCTGCCATTGGTCAGAACCTCCCAGATGGCGCTTCTTTCATGCTGGATGGTGTGGAGCCTGAGCTAGAGTTGGTGAGGAGTCTTCTACCCCCTTCCCCGGCAGTTTCCTTTACCAAGATAACAAGTGTTGATGCCATGAAGTTGAGAGCACTGTCCACATTGCAAGATAATACTTGGCTCCATTTCGCATGTCATGGGACACAGAAGCTTGATGAACCCTTCAAGTTGGCCTTTCTCATGCATGACCAACCACTTTCACTCCTTGATATCACCCAAATAGTTCTCTCTTGGCATCAATTTGCATTCATTTCTGCCTGTGAAACTGCTGTCAGTGACTCTAGTACACCTGACGAAGTGATACACCTAGTGGCTGGCCTGCAGTTCACTGGGGTTAACAGTGTTGTTGGGACATTATGGAAGGTCAACAATAATACTGTGCAGCACTTAGTTGAGGCATTCTATAAAAACCTTTGCAGGGATGGCAAAATGAATTCCAAACGAGCTGCCCAAGTGCTGCACCAAGCAGTCCACTTGTTGGCTCACGACAAGGACATGCCCTTAGATCAGTGCATAGTGTTCATGCATATTGGCATATGATCGATTTTGTACATACTCCTAGCTTGTTGATTAATGCATTAATCTTACAACTTCACATGTAGCATCCAGCCATGGTTATGTGCAGTCTGTTGCCAAGAAGATAAATCTCCACATTTCAACCGTATCCTCTCCTATACAGTGACTTGCAAAACCATTACAATGTTTGGTACTTTTTCAGTGTACACAATATAGCACCTATGCACATGGGAATCATGCTTAGTGTTGGTGGGGGCGTGTGAACTACAAACCCTTGGCTACAGACTGACACTTAGATCATGTGATTTGGCCAAGGAGATGTGAAGATATGCCTATTTTAAGACAGAGATACCATTGTAACAGTTTTACAGCTGTTGATATACATATCAGTGCCCAACCCCATTTAGACTTCCCCTGTCTCCGGACTCTGGTTAACCATGTTTCCCTTCTGGTTATTGATCCATTACATACATTTCATTTCCGGTGTTCATTATTTGTGATCCATCCTACTTACTAATAGACTTTGCATATGCTTTGTACATAGCCTTTATGTTTGCTGATTGATTCCTATATGATACCTACAGTATATAAACCTCCTGTAACTCTCAGAAATACTCCAGTTTTAATATCATCTTAGTTCCTGCTCATTCCTGTGTCCTCCAGACTTGAGACAAGTCTCTTGTCATATTCCGAGTCTTAGGATTGCATCCTAGACTACATTTCCAACTCTACCTTAAGGTAGTCTATCCTCTGTTAGTTTCTAGTCTGGACTTCGTCCAGATTAGTCTTATCCACTTGCCCAAGTAACATCCGGACATCCATCAGATTTATCTCACATTTCAGATCCAGATGTCTGTTGTCCACCCTAGTCAAATCCCAGAAACTCCGGATGACTGTTCTAGCCCCCGGAAATTAAGGGCACATACTCAGGAAAGGGGCACAGTGTACGAGCTGAGGCCAAGCCCTTGTGATCTGACCCCCTTGAGCATGCAACCTTAACAATCACCCAGCTCTATCTTGCCATTACTCTGCTGTCTTGCTTCACGAAATGGGGATTTCAGATGGATGTTGATGTGGCCAAAGAGTTGTTGAGCAAAGTCCTCAATATTTGCCACACCAACAGCCACATTCACAGGGCAGCTTTGCTTGCAATGGAGACATCTGCTCAGCATCTGGCTGGAAGTGCTGCTGCAAATGATCTTGGGCAGGAACAGCCTGCTGCATTTGTGTTTCTGTTATCACCAAATCAACTTGCTGAACAAGGAAAGCAGTGTTTGCACATAGATGATGCACATGACTTGGATGAAGTGATATCCCTTCATTATGATGCACTGGAATACTACAGCACCATGCATGATCTTTGAAGGCAATTGCTGGGTAATCTGAGTGTACTGCTGATCACTCGCTTTGGGCGTCGAGGCAATGCCAAAGACATGGATGAGGCCATTGTACTCCTGAGGAAAGTGCTGGCTCTGCACCCTGCTGGCCACAGTGATCAGTACATATATTTAGTTCACCTTGGGAATGAACTCTGCAAGCACTTCGAGCAATGAGGCAATGACAAAGACCTGGATGAGGCTATTGCACTTCACAGGGAAGCGCTGGCTTTGTGCCCTGTTGCTCACAGACATCAAGCTGGGTCATCAATTACCATTGGCAATGGACTCTCCAAGCGCTTTGAGCAGGCTTTGCATCCAGTCAGCAATGTCACAACATTAAACAGCTTTGCAATTAGCCTCATCACCCGCTTTGAGCAATGAGGTGATGCCAAAGACTTAGATGGTGCTATTACACTTCTGAGGGAAGCATTGGCTTTGTGCCCTGTTGGCCACACAAATCGGTCCATGTCATTAGATAACCTTGGGACTTGAATCTTCCTCCACTTTCAGCACCAAGGCAATGCCAAAGACTTGGATGATGCTATGGCACTTATCAGCAAGCACTAGCCTTATGCCCTGTCAGTCACATAGCTTGGTCCAATTCATTGAATAACCTTGCAGCTCTACTCTCCACCTGCTTTGATCACCGAGGCAGCGATGAAGACTTGGATGCCGCTTTTGCACTTGATAGGGAAGCACTGGTTTTGTGCCCTGTCAGTCACAAAGGTCGGTCTTCATCATTGATTAGTCTTGTGAATTGACACTCCACTTGGTTTCACCACCAAGGCAATGCCAAAGACTTGGATGATGCTATTGCACTTTTCAGGGAAGCACTGGCTTTGTGCCCTGTTGGTCACACAGATCAGCCCAGGTTATTAAGAGTCCTTGGGAGTGGACTCTCCAAGTGCTTTCGGCACCAACACAATGGAGAAGACCTCAACAAGTCACAAGAACATCTCCACTGTTCATTGACTCTGTTGATGCAACATGATCCCCGTCAATTAGATGTCCATGCATCAGCAAAACCCTGATTTGGGTACAGCGCCACAGCCACACAGCATGTCACAGGTCACATAGATTTTGTTGTAAAGGCTCTGCAGCACCACACAAGTATTGATTCTATGTAAAAATGAGTGTAATGTAGTTATAAACATGTATATAACAAGATGGTGTGCTAATAATTATGTTTTATTGAGAAATTGTGTAGTGTGCAGCACTGTACAGCGCTGTACATGGGGGGACCTCGCTGTGACACTGTGATTGCTGTGCAGCATCGTGCAGTGCTGCACATAGGGTTAGGGTTTTGCTGATGTGGGTCGCTAGCTTCCGTTTATCTGTCGTTCCATTGATCAGGACTTGACGGCACTGTCCCAGGCGAAGATACTGACGGTCTGAATGCTGCCATGCATCATTTCAATGCAGCAACAAATGTTATCTCTGCAGGTTTACTTCATCGCCTGCGAGCAAGTCTACGCTGGGTTCGCCATGCTAGTCAATATTCACATGATACTCAACTGCAGGCTTACACAACTTCCATGCAACTTCTGGACGCTTACATGTCCACGACAGCTTCAGTATCATCTCGTCATGATGCCATGAAGAACTTCCCAAGTACACTTGCCGTGGATGCTGCATCATGTGCGCTTCGTAGCGGTGACGTACGTCGTGCAGTTGAATTGTTGGAACAAGGAAGGACTATCATCTGGACCCAGACTGACACGACTCCGCACATCCCTTGACAGCCTTCAGATTCATGGTGATCATGCGGTAACTCTGATGAAGAGATTCAGAGGCCTCAGCCACCTCCTTGATAGACCCCCTGTAAATCATCCAGAAGGGACCCCAAGAGTCAATATAGAAGCAGAAGCAACCCGATACAGACGTCTAGTAGAGGGCTGGAATGGAACTGTCGAAGAGATCCGGAAGATCGAGGGCTTCTCTCGCTTCCTACTCCCCCCTTTGTTCTCCGATCTTCAGGATGCAGCTCGTGATAGGCCTATCATCATGCTCATTGCAAGCGAGTCATCTTCTGATGCTATTATTATCCCACACAAGCAACCTCCGACTAGCATTCAACTCCCCACCAATTTGTTGAAACTCGTTGAATTAGTGTTCGCATTCCGAGAGGCAATTGAAAAAGAGGCCGGTCCTAAAGGGAACCAACCAGCGCTGACAAGAGCTTTGAGGGAGTTGTGGAATGACGTCGTCCGCCCAGTGGTCGAGAATCTGGGCAGATTTGCAGAACGAGGTTCCCGAATATGGTGGTGCCCGACTGTCTCTCTTCAATTTCTTGCCATTGCACGCTGCTGGCAAGTACAGGGCAAACGGAAGTCCCTTGCGCAGCAATATATCTCTTCGTACACACCATCGCTTACTGCATTGATGAGGGCTCGCAGGAGTCATGACAGGTTGCCGTCGGTGTCCTTCGCTGCCATTGGCCAGAATCTCCCCGCCGGTCATTCATCCACTTTGGAATTTGTGGAGCCTGAGCTGGAATTGGTGCGGAGTCTTTTGCCCCATCCCCCAACGGTTTCCTTCACCAAGATAACGAGTGTTGGTGCCACGAAATCGAGAGCACTGTGCGCATTGCAAGACAGTACTTGGCTCCATTTCGCGTGTCACGGGACACAGAAATGGGACAAACCCTTCAACTCGGCCTTTCTCATGCGCGACCAACCGCTTTCACTCCTCGATATCACCCAAATGGATCTCTCTCCGCATCAATTTGCATTTCTTTCTGCCTGTGAAACTGCAGTCGGTGACTTCGAAACGCCCGACGAGGTGATACACCTGGCAGCTGGCCTACAATTCGCTGGGGTTAAGAGCGTCGTTGGGACATTCTGGAATGTCAACGATAGTGCTGTGCAGCGCTTAGTCGAGGCATTCTACAAAAACTTTTGCGGGGATGGCAAAATGAATTCCAAGCGAGCTGCCCGAGCGCTGCATCAAGCGGTCCACTCATTGGCTCAGGAGAAGGGCATGCCCTTGGACCAGCGCATAGTGTTCATACATATTGGCGTATGATCATTTTCGTGCGTCCTCCTACCTCTTTGACTAAAGCATTCTTGAGACGATCTGACGACTTCGTGTATAGCATCCAGCTATGGCTACGCACAACCTGTTGCCAAGGACTCAATTCGATATTTCAGGCTTCGAGAGACTGTATACCTCCAGGATATTTACACCTAGTTTCGACTTCGATTTGTATTTCCAGTCTATTCTCTCAGAGCTGAGGTGTATATACTGGTACTTTGTGGGTGAGGGTGAAGTTCAAAATTGTACCTTTGAATGCGGATCTGGTATGTCATATCATATAGCGGCGGCAAGACACAATTACCATAGACGTGATAGTCGTGGGTCTCAATTTCGCGGTTTACGATCGATCCTGCAGCGTCGAAGACATCTGACTACTGCTAGCGTACTATATAGCACTGCTATGCACCTAATGCTAAGCCTGTCAGTAATCCATCGATCGTAAACGAAGAAACAAACCAATTTATCGCAGTAAAGGCATCCTTGAATATACTCCCAGCTATCGTGCGGCCGAAGATGTAGTGCTTATGAAAATTCAGCCCATAGATGAATGCAGATCAATGGTCATTCGTTCTCGCTATTCAGGAAGGATGCTAAAAGTATTGTGTAAAACAGAAAGTCAGATTGAAAGATTGCAAAGTATCTCGTCAAGGCGTAAATCATACTGAGAATGATGGTATCGTAAAATGTGTGCACTGTGCATCAGAAGAAAAAACAGGTAAATGATCTATATATTGTACGGTCAGCTCCCTGCCTGCAATATTGTTTCACAAAAAAGGAACAAATCAATGATCTATGCGTCGTGCAAATTATAGTGTACATGAGCTCTGGTTAGAGGAAGAGGGTGAAGCAACCTGCAACAGAGGCAAGAAGAGTAAGCGATAAAGCGATGTCCTTGATAGGAGAAGCAGATCCAGAGCTTGTGCTGCCGCCGGTCGAGTTTCCACTCCCACTCGAGCTTGCGGAGGTACTAGTAGGTAGGGGCGGTAAGCCAGTCACCTGCACCGGGTTCGGGTCGGAAGATCCGGTTGAAGAGCTCAAGCCACTGGCAAGCTGGGCGAAGCCAACGGCAGCGGGGCTAGCACGGAAGACGGAGTACACATTCTTCAGGAAGGTGTCACCGACAATCCAAGCAGGAGCACTACCAATCCCAATATCGAATATTCCGCCAGCACACATCTGAGAAGTGGAGCTCGCGTTGCCGAGCATGGTGTCATTGAGGGTACCGAGGTTCATGTCCAGGGGACTGATGGCCCAGTTTGTACCGCCGAAGGAAATATATACTGTGACATTAGTGTCGCAAGCTAGAAATAGATGAGTCTTCTGCTTATCCTGCAGTGCACACAGGTACTGACGGAATGCATATAAGCCTTGCCAATCTCCGGTAAGCTCTGTGGATCCAGGCACTTGGGCCCAAATACTTGCGGCAATGGGTGAGGGTGCCCCGATGAGAGTAGTACCTGTATCGATGGCAGCAAGACCACTAAGTGGGTCAATGGCGATCGTCTTGCCTTGTACAGTGACCGCTGCAAATTTCGTTCAGTACGCCGATAACATGACAGAATGACGGTGCTGACAGCTAACAGTGAGCAACCAATACGATGACGGACCAGTCAGGTTCAGGTACTCGATAGAGCCGGCGTATAAACTTGAATTTGTTCCTCCGAGAGTGAGCACACCGCCTGGAGCAGCACTAATCTGATTGGCTTGGTTGACGTAGCGTTCAAGGTAGAAAGAGAACAAGGGTTCAGCAAGATCATTGGCATTATAAAGAGCTTCCCAAAAGGGGGTAGTCTGGAGGGCAGAAATGGAGGCAAACCCGAGACCCATGATACCGGAGAGTCCATCGTCGATCAATCCAGAGGTAATATTAGTAACAGCGACTGTGGTCGAAATAAAGTTATATCTAAATCAACGCAAGTCATCGAGATAGACATACGGAGTTCCTGAGACATTTCGAAGGACCCGAAGGTGACACTATCTTGGGCGACAATACCTTGCGCCGATCCTGAGCCATAATCAATCTCCAGGTGGGAGGAGGTAGCCTTGTATGTCGACGACTTTGAAGGGTTAAATTCGGGCACATCTGATCCGCAAGAGGTGCATGAAGTTGTTGCAACCCAAAGGTCGGAAGAACCAGTATCGAGGACAAGATTGAAGTTCTGTGGTCTTCACCGAACGAAAGTTTACGAACATTGCTATATTCCGAACTTGAAACTTACGGAGTACCAATGCTCACAACGCCTGAGTAACTGGAATCGTTTTCCTGATACAGTTATGATCAATTCCGTGAGCTACGCGAAGAATCAAACTGCAAACCTCGTCCGTGATGGGAATTGCAGCAGTGCTGGCTCGCTTCGAATTCGTACTCTTCACATTCGTTGCTTGATAACCATACTTTTTTCGCAATGCTTCGACGGTTTTTGGTAAATTCGCAACGCGATTGGAATGACTTCGTCGCACGATTGGGGCATGAACTACGCCTCCATCTGGTTGGCGAGCAGCGAGAGCGAATGGAAGGAGTGCGATGGCTACAAGGGGGAGAGAAATCATCGGGGAACACGTGGAGAGTAAGACAGCGAGGAAATAAAAAAGAGCGACCTGTGGCGCCAAAGAGAAACAAGAACCTGTCCGGTACCTCGGTCCCGCCCAATGACCAAACACCCATAGTTAGCGTTGCCGTCAAAGCGAGTAACGTTCAAGTAACTAAAAACCTGAAGCTTCGGTTCGAATTTTGCTCAGTCGTCTTGTTCAGGCAAGGGCGGACCGTCGCTTATGGGATCCTGTCTGAGTTTGAAACTTAACCTAACTCACTAATGCTTGACTCGTGGCAGGGTCTGGAGGTCCCTCCCTCGGTCCGTCACAAGCATGCTTCTGTCCATTCCGCCTGAACCTATTGGATGTTCCCCGCACGTCAGCGCTGAGCGTGTACCCCAAAATTTAAAGTGACCCAAAAGTACATAACTGTATGGTGACGTGACATATTGTGTCCCACTACTTTGCAAATCAAACAAAACGGCATGAGTGTAACATGCCTAGCGAAAGTTAAACGAGTTCGATTGATGCCACGGAACAGATCTATGATAATCCACCAGCCTAATCGATACGGAGTATCTGAAAAATTATCCACAACGAAGGAATTGAGATGCCTGAACAATGAACGTACATTAGATTTCACAGAGAAGGCAAAGAGCAGACTCCTTCGCGTTCTTCTTCGACAGGAGTTGCACCGTCGTCTAGTTGAGCAGTTGCAAAATGAAGATTACAACTATCGTCAGCGAAGTTCCAAACAGTGCGCTTGTATGATCTTTATGCTGCCGCACTACTGTCACTTGATACCCATTTTGTTGGCGTTGAACTTTGGTAAATCGTAATTGTCCAAGGCGTCTGCACCACCAAAGTCGTTTTGAAATTCCCTATCTTCGAAACACAAAAGGAATGGGTCTGAAAGTCCTATTTTTGCGCTGCCACGAAGTCACGATCTCTGGCCAATGAACGAGTGCATAAGTAAGGACGTTAAAAATTCAATGTATCAGAACAACCTCTAATGTTTTGAGAATTGACTGTCACGCAGCAGGCCTCATTGAAGAATTATGACTGTCACGTATTGCAGTCATCGACCTGCGAGAACATGGAGGGAGCGCAAGACAGACCGCAGTCTATTCAAAACAACATGGATTGGTCGATGATTTCAACCCATGACGGTGGCGAGTTT